>NC_056699.1:17438564-17556064 GCF_018831695.1 Puntigrus tetrazona
CAGCATCTACACAGAGCTCCTCACAGACCTGAAGAGAGGAGAGAGAAAGCGATGTTCTTCTCCTCTTTCTTTGGTGCCAGAGAAGTATTTATAAGTTTCTGTGTCAGTACAAATCATTCAAGCATTATCTAGACTGATCCTGACCATACAACCCAACCAAAGACCGCGAGTGATTGTGATTTCTGTAAAGTCATTGTCCACCTGTTCAGTTTAACCAGGGGTGGAGCTCAAAATGTGTCATCTAGTGGAGCGATCTGCGCCGCTGCTGGACACGGCTGTCAACTGGCGGCACTCTGTTACACACAACACAGCACTTGTGTTCTGCAACACAAAAAACAACAAACGTCACCCAGAAGTTTGTCTGTTGCCTGTAGACAACTTTGAGGGGCGCCCAGTATGCTTTTGGAGGTGACTCCGTGTGACCTGAAGGGCAACCACCAGCACAGGATTTTATAGAGAGTGCGACTGACCAAACAGTGGCAGGTCCTGCATGATAGCGGCTGACCGAACCATTCGGGCGTACTGGGAGATGCTGAGAGACACAGCAACAACAGAAGGCCAGTCCAAAATATCTTTCAGCGCTTCCTCTTTGTTTGATCATCATCTACGTACAAACACATCCACAGAGTGATGTGAAGATCTTTCCTGCTGTAACGATAAAACTACCTGAAAACCATCTGTAGGCCGAGTCCTTTACTAGGTCTCCACAGCCAGAATCCCGGCAGCGACTTCATGTGAGGTCGTGGAAATCGGCGGGTTCTGGGCTTGGCGTCGATTGCGGACTCAGCGGCTCGCCGCAGTGTTTCCGCCGCGCTGATGAGCTGCAGCAGCACTCTTTGCCGGAGGCTTCTCATCCAGGTAGCCGTTCTCCTCACAAAGCTCTGGAGATCTTGGCAAGGCAGGCGCTCCGAGATCATGATGTATTGGCGGGACTGTCAAACCACTCCACGAGCTGCAGGACATTGGGCAATGGGCGATGCCAGTCATGTTACCTCCAGCGGCAGCCGACCGTATCCTTCCTGAAGGGACAAATGCTGCGTTATATCAGATGTGTTCAAACCAATGAGAAAGCAGAACAGATTCACTCACAACCAGTCTCCTCTGCGGCGTGACTTTAGATACATATTTGATGGCAACCTGTAGGCAGAACAAGCTCCTATAACATATACTGATCTCTCAATTCTTAGGCTTCTTGAATGAATAACAGAAGAAATGTCTTACTGGCAGTCCATCAGATCTGCGTGTCCCAGCAAACACAGGGCAGATCCATCTTCCAACAATGAACCCTTCACATATGTTCCTGTAACATAAGATCTACGAAAATGTCTCTGAGAGAAAACACATTGTAGTATCTAAAACTGTTCAGTAACAAGTCACCTGTAATCTGAGGCTAGTTTCTTTAATGTAAGTCTATTCTGACCTCACGAGGCGTTTGGCAGGTCTTCTGCATGAGGTGGATGGGCGCTGATCTCCTGACTGCCGCTCTGCCGCCTCTTCCTGTTAGTCTGATCCGTGACACAGAAACGCTCAGAAGGTAGAGGTGCTATAACCAGGCAGCTCTTGGCTGGTCTGGGTTTGGTTTGGCAGCGGTTCCTGGTCGTGGTCACAGGGCCGTCTCCCAATCTCCTGAAACAGCACTCCTGGATCTGGAGCAGCCTGAAGATGGAGTATTTCATCCATACAATAACTAAAAGGTCCTATTATATTAACCAAGATATCACATACCAATAACACAAATAAACAGCTGCCAGAATCTCAAAGCTTTACTCACCGTCTTTCACATATGGCAGGCCATTGAAACCTCACACCGCTCAATAAATCAAAAACAATTAAATAAAATAACTAGCTTCAAACTAATGAAATGAATGAACGAACAAATGGAAGGAGGGAGGACTTTAGGGCTCGGGCTTCCTGATGAAGACATCACATGTGATGTTCTGCAGAAGAAAATCTGACCTAAAGAGAGGATAGGAAATGACAAAAGACTGAGCGATCGCAAAAACAATACTTGAATAAATCATAGAGCAACGATAAGACACTTTTTGATTCACAGAGCTCGAATTCTATGCACATTTAGGTTACGTTGATGTGATTTTACCATCAGAGCACCTGGAACATGCAGCCTGCTCCAGCTCGCTTTGCTCCCACTTTCTCATCCTGAGCTTTCTCACTCTTCCCAGCTCTTGGCGAGAAGTGGAAACAGGCCAACCTCTTCCAAAACCTCCATTTTTTCCCTCATCACCTTCTTCTTCTCACTCATTCGCTATCTCCTCCATCTTCCTCAACAGTACCAGCACGCTGATGAGGATTTGCAATGTTGGACTGAAGTGGTGTACTTAGATGAGGTGTACACACACTTTGCTGGGTTTTTGCTGACCCATGAGTGGCACTAACACTGCTGTCTCTCAAACTACCCACAAAAGTAATATTGGAGTTTGTACACTTTTATCCTCTAAAGTTTGGCTTGCTTTTATCCTCTTTAACAATGTCGGCTGCTGGTCTACCTTTGAGTGCAGGGAGGACTCACTCGAGCTGCACTCGCTGGTGTCAGAGCTGGAGGCTATGGAGAAGCAGATCAGCGTTCTCCAGGTAAAGCAGGCCCAGCTCAGGAAGCGGATAGCTTTGCTTGAAACTTCCCGCTCTGAGGCCCGTGCTTCCAGGGTTGAGTCGCGTGCCACACTGCCCACCTCCCCATCACCTACGACTCGTGTGCTTCTCTGTCCAGGCTCACTGCAAGCCAGGTCCGGACAAGCTCGGGTGTCGTTCACCCGATGCCGGGGCACCAGGATCCCTCCTGGTTGCCTTGCCGCGGCGACCGCGAGCGAGCCGAGCCCAGAGCCTCCCCTCCGCCTGCCGCCGAGATCTCAACGCCCAGAACACGCTCGCCACCCTCTGCGAGAAGGATCCTGAGGCTGTCATCATCGGTGACTCCATGCGTCCGACATGCGTCGGCGCCACGGCGGTTAAGTATAAGGTTCGAACACACTGTTTTCCAGCGCTCATGTTAAGGATGTCTCTGCACAGGTGCGGAGAGATTGTGACCGAGCTCACGGCGCTGTTGCTGCGTGCAGCGGGGTGAGCGACATCCGGCAGCGCGCAGTCTGAGGTTCTGAAGAGGGACGTGAGGGAGCCTGGTGGAGGGGAATCCGCAGCGCCGGCGCCGAGCGCAGATCATCATGTCCGGACCGCTTCCGCGCTCCGTCATGGAATAGAAAGGTTCAGTAGACTTTTGGTTTCAATGAATGGCTGTCTTCATATTGTAAAAGAACAGAAGCTGCTCTTTGGTGATAATTGGGATTCTTTCTGGAAGCGTCCTAGGTTCTTCCGTGCGGATGGTCTGCATCCCAACCGTGCGAAACAAGCGTCTCTCGGACAACATCTCCACCACGCTACACTCCATTTGACTAGTAAGTAACGAATCACACGACAGCAGCTTTGACAATATGACATGTAATGTAAATGTTAGACCCGAGTATGATTACCCACATAGAAAACTGTGTCTGTCAGCGAAAAATCAGATATATCAGTAAATCCGCACAGGCCTCAGAAATAACCTAGTCACGATCAAAACAACAGTTAAAGCCGGTCAACAGCAGCAATATTTAAGTTTGGTCTCCTAAACATCCGATCACTGGCACCGAAATCTCGGCGCTCGCCTGCCTGACTGAAAAATGGCTGAAACCAAACGATTACATCAGTTTAAATGAGTCCAACTCCATCAGGTACTTATATAAGCACAGGAGCCCCGCCGGTCAGGTCGAGGTGGAGGTGTTGGAGCTATCTATCGTCAGGAGCTAAATGTTACTCAGAGAACTGGAATTAGCTATAACTCTTTTTGAACTGCTTGATCTTAATGTTGCGCTTATGGATGCTACAAAGAAATCTCTGTTATCTCTTTCTCTTATCTCTGTGTATAGACCACCCAGGACCTTATGTAGATTTTCTTAAGGAATTTGCTGATTTTATTTCAGACTTAATAATTAATAAAGACAGAGCACTTATTATCGGTGATTTCAACATTCATGTTGACGACCCAAAGAATACAATAGGAGCTACTTTCTGAATTTATTAACATCTTTTGGGCTAAAGCAAAATGTAATCGGCCCAACTCACTGCTGTTAAGCATACATTAGATTTAATTATTTGCATGGCATCGATGTTTTAGACCTAGATATCTTACCTCTAAGTGGCGCTATCACTAGATCATTTCCTTATATCTTATAAACTCTCTGTAAGTGAGATTAAACGAGCCAGCACCTTGTTACCAACTGGGTAGAACCATTATCCCAACCACTGTAGATAAATTGTACAAACAACCTACCAGATCTATCTGACCTGCTCACGCAAACCTGAAAGCAGATGATCTTGAGCAAATGACCAGCAGTATGTGCACAGTATCTTCACTCTTTGCACATTAGATACTGTCGCTCCCATCAAGTTAAAAAGATTAGAGAGAATAAAAGTGTACCATGGTACAATAGTCATACCACGCTCTAAAAACAGCTACTCGTTCACTAGAACGTAAGTGGAGAAAGACTAAGCTAGAGGTTTTTAGAATTGCCTACAAGGACATTATGTTACTTATAGACAGTCACTAAAAGCAGCCAGAAGCGAGCACCTCCGTAAAATCATTGAAAGCAACTTCAAAACAATCCTAGATTTTTATTTAGCACAGTGGCTAGATTAACAAATGATCGGTCAGCAACAGAGCGCTGCACACCCTCTCAGTTAAGTAGCAATGACTTCATACAATTCTTCACTAATAAAATAGATAATATCAGACTTAAAATAACAGAAAATCAACCCTTAACTTTGTCCTTTAGTCAGCCTCACTCAGTGCCAGCAAATTCAGTTACAGTGTTTTTGCAACCATATGACAGGAAGAGTTAAATAAACTAATGCAGCTAAGTCTAAAGCTGCCACATGTGTATTAGATCCTATTCCAACTAAATTTCTGAAGATATATTACCAGCAGCTGGTGAGACCTCTTCTAAATATTATTAACTCCTCCCTATCATTAGGTCACGTACCCAACCCATTCAAATTAGCAATTATTAAGCCTATGATCAAAAACCAACTTGATCCTAATGAACTATCTAACTACAGACCCGATATCAAATCTCCCATTTATATCAAAAATATTAGAAAAAGTTGTGTCTGCGAGTTATGCTCCTTCTTAAAGATGAATGATGTCTATGAGGAGTATCAGTCAGGTTTTAGACCACACCATAGCACAGAAACTGCATTAGTTAAAATCACTAATGACCTGCTCTTATCCTCCGACCCGAGGAGCTGCGTCTAAGCTACTAGTTTTATTGGATCTCACTGCTGCATTTGACACCATAGATCATAAATATTCTCCTGGAGCGTTTAAACACTGCTGGTGTACAGGGACAGGCGTTAAATTGGTTTTAAATCATACCTATCAGACCGTTATCAATTTGTAGATATAAGCGGAGACCGCTCTACTACAATGCCTGTAAAGTGTGGTGTGCCTCAAGGATCAGTTCTAGGCCCCTTACTGTTCTCTATACCATGCATGCTGCCCCTGGGGAACATTATTAGAAAGCACAGGGTTAATTTCCACTGTTATGCAGATGACACACAGCTATACATTTCATCTAAGCCTGATAAGTTATCAGAAATGTCTAAATTAACAGAGTCTGTTAAAGACATAAAAGACTGGATGACTAGAAATTTTCTTCTATTAAACTCTAATAAAACAGAGTGCTTCTTATCGGACCAAATTCATGTTTACAGCAAATTTCTGAGCTCAAACTACAATTAGATGGATGTGATATAAAGCGTTACTCCGACAGTTAAAGACTTGGGTGTGATATTGGACAGCAACCTGTCCTTCGAACACCATATCACTCATGTTACAAAATCTGCCTACTTTCATCTTAGAAATATTGCTAAACTCAGACACATGTTCTCTCTCTCCAGATGCAGAAAAGCTAGTTCATGCATTCATGACATCTAGACTGGATTACTGTGTCGCTGCTCGCTGGTTGTCAGCATCTTCAATAAACAAGCTTCCAGTTAGTGCAAAAAGCGCAGCGCTCGAGGAGTTCTTACCAGGACAAGGAAATATGATCATATAACCCCAGTTTTATCCTCCTGCACTGGCTGCCTGTTCATTTCGAATTGATTATAAAGTACTGTTACTGACCTACAAGGCTCTAAATGGTTTAGCCCCATTTATCTGACCAGCCTTCTGTCAAGCTACAACCCGTCACGCTCTTTAAGATCTCAAAACTCAGGGCTCCTGGTAGTTCCTCGTATAGCAAAGTCTACTAAAGGTGGTCGGCGTTTTCACATTTGGCACCCAAACTCTGGAATAACCTTCCTGCAAATGTTAGGGATCAGACACACTCTCTCAGTTTAAGTCTAGGCTAAAGACATATCTTTTTAGCAAAGCATACTCGTAAAGATTAACATAAACCTATGCTACAGTACATCGTGATTCCCAATAGTATGAATGGCCGCTACTCTAAGGTATCCTTTTGTCTCCACCTCAGGATGTACATCCCGAGGCATCTAAAGTCCGAGCCTCTCAGTGGACCCAGTGAGAGAGATGACCTTCCTGCGATGACGTCGAGGAAACTCAACCTTCTGTCTGGATTAATTCTATCTTGAACTTTCTGCATTGTAATTCATCCTGCTGTTTACTGTAACGCATCCTGCTGTGTAGTGACTTGCTTTTGTCTGTGGAATGATTTGCTTTGTTATGTAATAATCTGCTTTGTGAAACTGCTTTGGAACAATAGCCATTATAAAGCGCTATACAAATAAACTTGAATTGAATTGAACTGAATTTACATGCTCCAACATTCCATAGAGAATTCTGAATGTGACATCATAGAGAAACGGAACAACAAAGAATCTTGCCTAGAGCCTGGTTGCCTGGTTGCCATTTGTATTATTCGATACTTGTATCTAATGATATGAGCAAATAAAATATTCACAAAAGACTATTGCTAAAATCTTGTTTAACTACTTTACACACCTTAAAAAAGGATAATTTTATAAATAAGATTATATTTTGAATATTAATATTTGTAATACAATTTCACACTTCATTAAGCGTTACAAGTGCTCATGAAGTTGATGATATTTCTCTGCATTCCTGGAAGTACAATACAAAGCCTCTGCTTAAATAAAAAAATAATATAAAAACAACAATGAAACTATTTTGTCTTAAAACCTTTTATTTAATGAAATGCAGTCCAAGCATATCATTATACGGAGGATGTATATTCATGTATATTATTTTGGGTTTCTCTAAAGAAGAGTCTTTACAATACTGTGATAATTTTACACTTTTGAATAGCTATTTTCTCTATTCTCTCTCTTGGCTTTTGGCTATTTGATTTTTTCCGTTTAATGTTTGTGTTTCCCTCACTTCCAAAGGAGAGCGGTAGACAGCTTATGGTTCATGGGAGGATACCAATGCAGGGGTCAGTAGGATTGACTTGTTGGGGCAAAAAGCAGTTTAAGTAAGTTCTAGTTAATAAAACATTTTGAATGTCCTGAATATTTATAAGTTATGCCATCAGCCATGATTTTGAGATGGTGCAACATTCAGCCTGGAAGACAGTAACAAAAACTATATATTGTTATTTGAGTTTAATGTTCTGCTAATCCTGAAGAAACGTGATTAACGGTTTGTATGTATTTAATCAGGGATGGAACTAAATTCTACAACCACAGCAGAACTCAAGTTTGACCAAAACAAACAAACAACAAACATTTTCTGTATGCCGACTGCCATCTTGTACAATAAGGGCCTACAAAACAATTGAGATTATACGAGCTTGGAGTGGTCAACACAAGTAGTGGTCACCATATTCGATATTTGTATCTAATGATATGAGCAAATAAAATATTACATAAAAAGACTATTGCGAAATCTTGTTTAACTACTGTAGACAGCTTAAAAAAAAAAGATAATTATATAAATAGTATTATATTTTGAATATTAATATTTGTAATAAAATTTCACTTTGTTAAACGTTACAAGTACTCATGAAGCTGATGATATTTCTTACATATTACAATAGGGGCCTACAAAACAATTGAACTATACAAGGTTGGAGTGGTTCAACACACAGAAGTGGTCACTACAGGTCGGAAGAGGGTTTGTGTCAAATGCTAAATAAGACACATATATTTATGACGAGGAATAACAAATCTTCACACAGAGTATTTTATTATTTTTATTTATTAACATTTTTTTGGTGTCAAGCCCTGGCGTAGGCCTTACCAGAAGCTTGCCGGTCTCGCCATGATGCAAAGACCTGGGGCGGACGGATGGATGGGCCACTCATCAGCCCACCAGACACTCACGCTGACTGCAGGGCACTTCCTGTGTGGCCGTAGCAGGGTGCTCTTGTCTCTACGACTTTTGGGATGACCCTCGACAAAAACAGGAAAAAAAAAAAAATCAGGTTTATTAGACAACCAAGCGAAACAACTAACAAAAGTAAAGCAATTTGAGTTATCTCTATGATTTATGTTGATCATATATAGCTACGTTAAACCAGTGCGTGGAGAAAGGAGTCTGTCAAGAGGCATTCTCTCCTCGGGGTTGGGATGCAGGCAGGCGTTGATCAAATGGCTGCATTCTGTTCAGAAAAGAAGAGAGAGGCGTTTGACTGCTATCTTAAACTTCGCTTTACAACAACTCACCTGCTTGCAAAAAAAATCTGAGGAAGAGCGGACATCTTTTATGAATCCACTTGGCTCAGATGGCACTTTTTTAGTGCTTTTCTGCGATATAGAATTACTGTTGGCTTTGTTTTGCGAATGTCTCACCTTTTTTGACAAGCTGGGCAGATACCACAGCCAGTTCTTGCTCTTGTCCAGATCGGTGTGGTCTGGATAATGGCCGCCAGACCAAAGTGTACAAAACCACCCCCAGTGAAAAACACTGTTGCTGGCCGTCCGTGGTACTTGCCCCGTCTCTGAATATTCAGGGGGTGATATTCCTCTGTACCTGGAGGACATTTGTAAGTTTATACCGGCGGGGCATGTTTTCTCTTCACCGTTAGCATGTGCAACATGACAAGTTGGTCTGACTACTCACAAAATCTCAGGCATCCTGATATTACATACCACTAAAAGGTGCTGTCACGGCATTTCATGCAGCAGGTCGCAGCCAAAATCAATCAGAGTCCACGTCCAGGTTGTCTGTGTTAACTAACAAGTTCTCCAGTTTGATGTCTCTATGAAGAGAACTCGCGGCTGCAGCGTTTTGTCAGCAGCCTCGGCGACCTGCTGCATCACGTGCCGTGCAAGGTTTTCATCTAAGATGCCTCCAGCGCTCAAATAATCAAACAGGTTCTCACAGGGCGAGGGCACTGCAAGACCATAACATAATGGTCTGGAAACTCCTGCCAGTCCAGCAGCTCAACGATGTAGGGTGAGCTGGGACCCATATTGGCAGGGCGGTCAGGCCGATTTCCAGAGAGACAGGTTGGCGTGATCAGGCTAGCGGAAAGACAGTTTGTAATTACAGAAATGATTTGCCTGTCTATGATTAAAACAGAGACTGTGAGGAGATAACAGAGAGAGGCAGTCTACTTACAATGTTGATATATTTCATGTTTTCGTTTTTTGACAAATTTCAGTGCCACCTGATCAACAAAACAAATGATTAGTTCAAATGAAGATGTCCCTTTGTGAGATCAGCTTAATATAAAGCCATGATCATGTTCGGATAGGCCAGCGTCATGCGGCGCGCTGTTTAATGGATCACGCTCTTGAATTATTGTTATTACAGGCAAACTTGAACACAAACGATTTTTAATTTTTCAAAATGTACAAATTTTCAGTCAAAAGCGACCAAAAGTTAAACAGATCAGCTGCTCTAAATCATGTACACAGAGCAGAAAGAGTAATTTATCGGGTATATGTTTTTAAAAATTACGGAAAGCCATCTTGCATCGCACTCCCTTTAAAACAGCACGGATCCTCCTTCGCAGTTTAGCACCGATGCTGTAGTTCAAGTAGATATCTATAAAAAAAACATTAACATTTTTTCACATTCTCATGTATGAGTAGTTTTTAAATGTTAAAGGAGAAACCGTGGAATATTTGTATTGATCTTTCCAGCACGTAAACAGCCTGAATGTTCATGTCTGCGTTATATATCAAGCAGCCATAAAATATGTGTGTATGTTTTAGGTTATGACAATAAACCCACTCTCACTGCTCATAGCCACTTCACTGTCCTGTTGTTCTGTCAACGGGGACTTAATCTCTCCTTCGGACAGATTATCTTGACACACTCCTCTGAAGATGCTCCTTCCTCTGCTGCTCTTCAGAAGAAGGGAGGACTTTACCCAAGCTCGGGCTTCTGATGAACATCACATGTGATGTTCTGCAGAAAATCTGACCTAAAGAGAGGATCGGAAATGACAAAAGATTGAACAATCGCTAAAATAATACTTGAATAAATCATAAGAGCAGCATTAAGAGACTTTTTGATTCACAGAGCTCGATTCTATGCACATTTGGGTTACGTTGATGTGATTTACCATCAGAGCACCTAGAAGATCCAGCCTGCTCAGCTTCTCGCTTTGCTCCACTTTCTCATCCTGAGCTTTCTCACTCTTCCCAGCTCTTGGGCGAGAGAAGTGGAAACAGGCCAACCTCTTCAAAACCTCCATTTTTTCCCTCATCACCTTCTTCTTCTCACTCATCACCCTATCTCCTCCATCTTCCTCAACAGTACCAGCACGCTGATGAGGATTTGGCATATTGGACTGAAGTGGTGTACTTAGATGGGAGTTGTACACACACTCACTATCTACCGCTTTCTTTAAACAAAGTTTTGCTGACCCATGATCGCACTAACACACTGCTGTCTCTCCAAACTACCCCACAAAAGTAATATTGGAGTTTGACACTTTTACATGCTCAACATTCCATAAGAGAATTCTGAATGTGACATCATAAGAGAAAGCTAGAACAACAAAGAATCTTGCATGCAGGAAAGACTACAAAAGACTATTGCCAAAATCTTGTTTAACTACTGTACACACCTTAAAAAAAGGATAATTTCATTAAAAAGGAAAACACAAAGACAGGAATAAAAACAAAGCTGCAGCTAAATAATCACACCTACATATATACATACAAGCACCAAACCTTGAATACAAAATCATGGTAGTAATTCATTGAATAATGTGCACAAAATGCCTGCTAATGTTTTTGTTTGTTTGTTTTTAAACAGTATTTGTGTGTACAATATTAGTGCTACACTGTCCAAAAGTTGAGCTCCAAAAGCAAAACAGTAAAGTGACCAAGTCAAATCAAAAAAAAAAAAAAATCAAAAAATAACAAACAGGGTTGCAGCTTTTTTAGGAATTTGGCGGTCTTGGAAGTTTTGATATTTTGTTCCCTTCATCTCAGCCTTTGACCAGGATTTATTCTGAAAGAAATGAATACTAGTTTAACTTCTCAAGTAAAGAAATTAATGGCGCAGAGAAAGATTAATACGCCAGACAAGGTTTAGACTTTAGCATCACCTAGATTTTTGGTGGTGTAAATTTATTCTGAAGCAATATATTCAGTGCTCTATCAGCTTTTACATACTCAAAACTGCATATTTATAAAGGCCTAATTTTATGCATACATGTTTTGATATAAAAAAAAATTAATCCTTCTGTAGGTGGCAGTAAGTCACCGTTAATAAGCGAAGTCATGCGACTGAACCGATTCATTTAAACTGTTGATTCATTCAGGAAGGAAAACAGTGCTGTGGCTGGGTTTGTAATGTTTTTGATGGCGAAATAGAGCAAAAACAGGCAATATGTTGTTGAAAAAGCAAGTCTTCTTAATATTTTACCTCAGAATTCGTTAATCCTTCTCCGGATGAAGTAATCCGTGTGTTGATAGCGTTTTCTTCTCCCGCGCATGATTCGCGTAGAAATTTCTTGCAACCACAATAAATAAGTCTAATAATAAAACACTGAAATATAAGAGGCACAGTCACATATATTCACATTATCTCCCACAAATACCAATTAAATCGAAGTTGGAATCTGTTGGGAAATCTTCGTTGTTCCCTCCCAGGTTCAGATCTGTCAATGATGAGACTTACTTTTAAATTTACTATCTTAATTAGTTTAATAAAGTCAGAATAATTGAGACTGAGCTCAGGATACAGAACAACAGCATTAAAGGCATGCAGGGCAGTCCTGTATGATCACACTACATTTCACACAGTATTTATATTCTTGTGCTTGGGTCTTCCTCCCACTCAGGGTGTCCTTCACAGAACCAGGTGCAGTTGTTTCTTCTCGACCAGTAGATGAGCTCAGTAGTCTCCATATCTTGTTTCTGTAGATAAGACATTTTGCACAGCACATACACATAATATCAAGTAGAAAAACTCTTTATGAGGCCTGGGCACAGTGCTTCTATTGAGTAAAACCTGTAAAACATAAATCCTTTAAAACATAAATCCCACAAATCAAATAATGTGTCGTGGATTGTGTGAGGACATGCAAAACGAAGTAACGTTAAGTTAAACTCAACGAGTCTCAACAAACTAATAAGATATAGCACCTAAATACAACATTGGCATTACTAAAGATTGTAAAAAACAAAAACTAAATTCTTAACTTACATTTTACGTTAGAAGCGTTAAACTAATCCTTCTCCGGAAACTGAATGAAGTAATCTGTTTATTAATGGCGTTTGCTTCTCGCTCACGCAGTTCGCGCCTCAAGGATCTTGCACCCACAATGCAATCGTCATTGAAAATTACGGAAAAACACCTGTAAACTAAAAATACAGGAGAATTCCTTCAGTTAAAAACAGACATTTTACTGTATTTTTACGATTTTTTTACAGTGCACACACTTGGAAGTTCTAACGCTGTGAGCAGGTGCCTGCTGGAAAAAGTCAGCATCTCCAAAGCTTGTCAGCAGATGGAAGCATCCAGTGCTCAAAAAATCTCCATCACAGAATAATGACTTCCAGAAACTTCAAGCTTGAACTCTGTGCCTCTCAGTCTTCCTCCAGACCTTTCCAAATGAATTGCAAAATACCCAAAAAAACAGTTCAGTTCTTTTTCTTTTTAGCTAACTTGTGTCTGACTTTGTTTTAGTTTCAGAAGTGGTTTGGTAGCTTTTCCTGAAGGCGTCTGAGTGTGGTGACTCTTGATGCACTGACTCCAGCTTCAGTCCGCACCTTCTAAAGCTCTCCCAAGTGTTTCAACTGGCTTTGCTGGACATTTTTTTGTGTAAAGCGTTTATTGTGCCATGTACAGTGAGGAAAAAAATGTTATTCACGTCATATGTTTTTCACGTCACGAAAACAAAAAATATCACACCATACATTTAGCTAAAATTCATTACAGTAACATAACTTTTGATGTTTTATGGATTAAACAAAGGAAAAGACACTCACTTCAATTTATTTCCCTCAGACATATCACACAGTTCGTTGCTTTCAATACTTGTTGTACGTTTGTATATAAATGAGTACAAAACCTTTACATCTTTTAAATGTACATTTTGATCAATTCATTCTAAAGTAAGCTACAAATATTCAGTGCCGTGCTTGACTAACTTTATGCGCCTTAACTTTATATATAGTCCCTATACCTCGTTTCTTCAGATATACAACCCATAAAACTCTTTCTAAATGTCCCTCTCAAAAAGAAAAAAAAATCAGATGTTGCATGACTTTCCACGTTAAATTTAAAATATCATGTTTGTAGTAGGACTTACCTGAGGAGTGATCTTGACAAGATCTCCGCCAAATCAACGCTTGCGTACAGAATCATCTAAATTGTTGACTGGATTAGTTTTTGCAGTTTTAGTCAACATTTGCTTGATCTGAATGTTAAATGGATTTGAAAATAACCACTCATTTAATGATTATATTTTTGTGCAGATTATATAATGTGTCTTCTTGACTAAGCCCAAGCAATAAAAATTAGTTCAAATAAAATATTTTTGCCCTTCAAACATTTTGTTAATTGGATTTTTACAGTGTACTGTGGGTGTCCTTATGCTCTAGATGAGAGAGGAAATAACGATAGCGGCAAGCGGTGTCAGAGATGGACCTGCGGATCAACACAATGTGTGGCAAGTAATTTATATAAACTATTTCTACCTGTCACAACTCTCCTGAGTAGGTTCAGAAAAGGTCTCTTTTGGTTTGAGCTATTTCAGTTCCATTGACTAACTAAAGAATGACCAATCAATGTTGCTTTACTCCTGTTGCAACTTGGACAGTACACCCATCCATGCCTGCATGAGCCCAAAGGTTGCTCTGGGCTCCAACAGGGAAGTACTACACCGGGCCATCATGGGATGAATGTCCTAAAGTGTGGTCTCTGCGCACACAGAGCCCGCTGTGAGCCTCGGCTGTGCAAGCCCACGCTAGGCCTGTTTACGTTTGGTGTGGGTTGGCCTAGCCCACTGTGCCCACAAAAAGCCCTCATGGGCCCCAGGGTGTCACTTAGTCAATTTTAGTACTGTCTGATGTAGCATTACAAAATATACCTGATCTTGGATGGCTCTAAAAAGAAACTCCTGTTTCCACACACCAGTTTTAGGACAGAATATCTCACATGTGAAATTTTAATTGACCGGAGTGACACCCTGGGGCAGTGGGCTGTCAATCAGAATTGAATCTGGTCTGTGGAAACAGGGAGTATTCTTTTTTATTTTGAGAGCTTTTATTTTGTAATGCTGCATCAGATATCCTAAAAGTGACAAGGTGAAACCCTGGGGTGATGGACTGTCAATCTGAATTGAATTGGGTCTGCGGAAACAGGAGTTTCTTTCTTAGAGCTATCCAAAAGCAGACCCAACTGATCATGTATGAGTTTTGGAGGGCTTTTTATTTTTGTTATTTCTCACCAGACAGTTTTGTCATATTACGTATTCCTTTTTATATCACATTTACATTACTCATATTACTCGTTTTTATGTATGTATTTATTTATTTTCCATTCATTCATCGACAGCGAAACTGGATCAGAAAACGAAATCCAACGCCCACGTGTCCTCTGACGTGTCTTTACGCGTTCTCACCGTGACGCGTCGTGTACGCGCGCAGCCAGAACGAATCTGTTTTTCAGAAGCGGAGGAGATATTTTTGATTGCAGAAGGCTCGCACCACTAGATGTCGCTGTTTGTTCGCTCCGGTAAACGCACGCTTCCATGCGCTAAGCGTCAGCAGGCCTTTCTGAGCACTGATTGCTATGCTTCCACGACTGCATGCCCAACTTCCTCACTTCCACTTCCATTCGTATCCCGAGTCTCACACATGCCAGAATAACGCCGAGCCACTGCATTCGCCAGCGCTCGTGTTTTACAAAACGGATGAACGCAGCCATGCATTTCCAGGTAAAACTCTTATTCAATTATTAGCCTATATTAAAACTAGTTTGTTAATACATTTACAACCAAAACAGGGCTGAAGTTTAACACTTTCTTCTTAAGTTTCAGAAATTATAATCCATATTTTCTTACTCAACTAATTTTCAAATCAGTCAATGCATCTACTCTTGAAATTAGTTTGCAAGAGTTAACTTGCAAAGGGTTTCCACATCTATAGACTGAATGTATGCATTCTGTCCATTCTTACATTAAATGACCATAGTTATGCACCTTTGAGTGCTTTTTTTCTATTCTAGCAGAGGAGTTACAAATCGGTAACACTTTACAGTAGGTGTAATTTGCTAACATTAGTTAAACATTTATTACAGTGTTTAATCATCTTTTTTAACTAAATTAGCCATTCATTGTTAGTTTATGTTCATAGATGTTAATAATACATTAAGAAATGCTGAGATTTCTAACGTGAAATTGTATTAATAAATGCTGTAGTAGTATTGTTCATTCTTCTTAGTTCATGTTTACTAATTAACGAATGTTAGCATTAAAATTAATTGTAAGGCGTTACAAATCTTTAATCTTCAACAAAACTGTCCATATCACGTATGCTGTGAAGACTTTATATTCAGAAAAACATTCTTCAAACTAGATTGCGGATGAACAAATTATTGTATTATTTTACAGATTGTGATTTATAGACTTGCCATTTAAATCGTTGCACATAAAATGTTTATTCAGAGCTTTTTGTTATAATATGCCGTGATTTACATAAACCACATATTTGTTTAGCACATTAAACATGATTTACAGAAGGTTATTTTGAAATGTAGTAGGGGTTGGGGGATTGTGGACAGCAAAATGAAAGAAGAAAGAAAGAAAGAAAAAGAGGCCGAACCAGTGGTGTTTTGAAGTCGGCAGGGCGTGTGGCTGCCTGGAAGTATTTGCCATGTTGCTCAAAAATCATCTGCTGGAACCACTCTTTCTGTGGATTTACTGGCAGAGTTCAGCCACAAGTGTTTTTAATCATATAGTTTGTGTAAAAAGCAAAGGAAGCTGTTTCCTCGAGTTAATGTTGGTCTAGACCGTAAAGTGGGAGCTGGGTGGCACCTGAACTGTTGTTAAAGTGCCAGAAAGGTTATGAACCTCGACAGGATGCAGGCGGTGGGAGATCGCGCCATAAATACACCTGGCAAATAACAATCACATTTCCAAACAATCAGAAATGCTGAATTGCACTGTTACCACTGAGAATGCCATAAATAGTGCATCGAATCCTCAAACTGCAGCACAGACTAGACTTGTGGGATAAATATTTTCCTTGAAGTCTATGTAAATCTGAGCTGTATGCCACCAGGGGATGTGTCTTTATATAGTATAGCACACCACAGCAAAAGCCTTTTGCTTGACATTTGAAGTTATCATATGTTTTAAATAGCTTTAATAAAATGTGTTATTATTGTATGTTTGTTATAAAGCAATGGCTGTTGAGGAGCTGAACTGATATTGCGTGGACTGCCTGCTCTGTACAAATCTGTGGCTGTAAGTAACCCAGATTCTCCGACTCTGACTAGTACTTAGTGCCGTATATTTTTTAGACATTGCACACAATGTAGCAGTGCTCATTAGGGCGGCGCTGCCTTGGTCGCCCATTGTGATGAACTAGGCCGTTGTGAAACCTGTTTATGTAGAGTCTGCTTTAGCGGACATGAATAACACAGATTCTGTAAATTCATTGTGAAAACTCTCATTCGGTGGAACTGACTTATGAAATCTCTCAGGTCAAGATGTGTGGATCTTTGTCTGCGATATCTCTGCAAGTCTGGGTGACGCTGACGCTGCTCTCTCGGCTACAAGGTGCAAGTTCATTTCCTTTTGAGCTTTAGAGTATCTAAGATCTAGAAGCGCTATGTAGGTCATCTAAGAGTGACCGTGAAAAAAAAAGAAAGGGCCGAATCTTAAGCGGCTTAGAAATGCATTCTTTGGTTTTATGCAGATCAACGTTTATGGCATTTTCAAAGAGATTAAACTGATTTTGTCCCTTTCAAAAAACAAAAAGGAAGCAGTTTATTCATAAATATGCTTCCATATATACAAGAGGTCACTTTAACATACATTTAGTGTTTTATGTTTATGATTCTGCATGTCGGTTGTGCCACATAATTTGGGTTCACGCAGACAGAAGTTAAAAATCTAATAAATAAAAATGACCAAAAAAATTAACTCATTCTGAAAAGATTTGATCATTTTGCAAGGATTTTATAATTGTAAATTTTATATTAAAGCCTAATAAGGATAAAAATGAAGTTTAATAAGATCATACAGTAGAACAAGTGAAACCATTCATTGCATTTTAAATTTATTTATGAATAAATGAATAGAGAGGAATATAAAACACGTAAAACTATTGACTCGTGCTCTTTCATATCGTTGTTAAACGTTATTCTAATATTTGCACTATTTTGTCGATATGTCCTAGGTAAGGTCCTTGCACCTTCTCATCTGGAAGCGATGACTGGGCGTCCCTTCATGCTGGCCTGCAATATTACCTTAGAGACAGGAGGCCTTAAAACAAGTGCTGTGGTTAGACATGACCAATAAAACAATGCTACACTATCAGCCTGATAAGTATGACCACGTCACCCAAGTGGATGGAGTGGAGCTTTCCCAGAAAAGCGCAGGTCAGCAAGCTCACACCAGCGTTATCACCATCAGAAGAGTTGCGCCCCGCCAGCGAGGGCTGCTACCAGTGTCTCTTTGATGTGTACCCAACCGGGCAGCAGAGAGGAAGGGCGTGTCTTTCACTCACGGGTGAGACTTTCTCAAACTCTTTCTGTGATATTTTTCAACACAGATGATCCGAAATTATGGATTTTAGAAGAACTATGATTCGCTAATCAAAATGACTGCAAGGAAATGCTATTTTCTCAGCTCTATGATGGTTTCGTGATGAATGACGTGATTTATCGGTGGCTATTACAAAACATTGATTATTCGTTATAAATAGTGCCCCAAAAGGAAGTGGTGAGAACCACTTTCCTGTCTAACGCACATTTACTTAAAAAACTGACAACTAGCTATCACGAAAACCACAAGACTCTGCATCAGATAAAAACTGACACTGGGTTAATTTTTATCAGCCTAAGTGTGAGGTTACATCTGAAAGCCATGAGCGATAATCGTTTACTCACTTTCACGTCTTTCCAAACACTTACAACTTACTTTCGTTTGAAAAGACTTTCTTTTTCTCATAAAATATGAAGTCGATGGTCAACGTTTGATCACCTTCACCAGCATTATGAGCAAACAGTGCGTGATTTTTATTACTTGGAGAGTGTAAAAATCCCTTCACTTTTGTATTTGTTTCAGCAATGGTGGAAATGATGGACAATAAAACAGTTGTGAGCGGACAGCCTGTTACTCTTCCATGCAAGTATACTCTCAGTAAGAGAGTCCGGCAGGTTCTGTGGAGAAAGCAGCGGAACAAGGGGACACAGCCACTGTTGCTTCTTATGTGAAGAGTAGCAGACCCGTCATTGAGAGCCCTTTCAAGGATCGTGTCAGTCTAAATCCATCACTCGGGCAGACCAAGCTCTCCATACACCAGGTTCAGACAGAGGGCGAGGGCTGTTACACCTCACGAGTTCCACACGTATCCAGGTGGCATTAAGGCGCCACGGCGTGTCTGTCAGTCTATGGTAAGTGCGAAGAGTAGTAATCACGGAGCTTATGGCCATTTTCTTAAAAAAATCAAGGATAGTTTACCCAAAAATGAAGTAGTCTTGTGAATGTGCATCGAAGTCTGACAGAAGAGAAGTTTTTCGTCATACCATTACAGTTGAGCAGCGGTTATCGCATGGACTATTTTAATGATATCCTGAATGCATTTTTGGTATTGAATGGGTCGATTACGTTGGTGTCTATGCAGGGTGAAAGCTCTCGGATTTCATCAAACAATATATTCATTTGTGTTCTAAAAATTAACTTATGGGTTTAGATCGACACGAGGTGAGTAATGAAGAATCATTTTTGGGTGAACCGTCTCTTTAAGAATAACTACTGAAGCAGTCTGTGATTGGCTCAATTTTTAATAAACCCCAAAACTATGATCATCCGGTTCTTTTAATTCTGTATAAGATTCATTGACAGGACACCTTTATTCAGTTCTTGTCATGATTTAGTTCAAATAAAGGTACATTAAAAGCGACTCATAAAAAGCTTGAATGTACCTTTTTTAATATATGTTTCTAACTGCTGAATTAAAATTAATTAGGTATTCTGTATTACCCGTATGGATGTCGCTACAATGAATAGCACTGCTAAAAAGTACATCGATTTCACACATTCAAGCTTAGCCTCAAATCTCACACATGTGGGTTTGCAACATTTCACACACGTGTAGACTGTTAACAGATGGAAAATTATTGTCTTTTTCCATTAGCATTGTGGGGTATTTAACAGCCCCCTTGCCTCTTTTGGGAGTAATACAAAGTTCTCCAGATATACGCTGAGTAGGAGTCGGGTATATCTGTAACAAAGTGAAAAAAAATGAAGTGAGAGTGAGGAAGAAAAGAAAGTATTTGTGCGTATGTCGTTCAGGTTTTGCCTAAAAAGCTTACAAAAATGTTGAAAGTATCATCAGCCAATGGTGTAGGAGAAAACAGCTTATAAACACAGTACTAAATAATGCAGTAATTATAAAGTAAATATAAATAAAAAATGAAATACAATAAAGCAAATCTGAGAAAAAAAAAGGAACAGTTAACTAAAAAAAAAAAAAAAAAAAAAAATAAATAGTTTATACTTGTTTTCCAAATAAACCTTGTTTTTCTTTGATTTAATGTGAAGATAGAAAGGTGACACTTTATTTTAAGATGTGTAATTATACATTTAAATACGGAGTATTGTTAATTAAGTACATGTGCTCACTATATGTTTTAGTATTCGGGTTTGATTTAGGTTTACTTGCATGTAATTATACATAAGCACATGTAACATAACCAAGACAGCTTAAAATAGTGTTAATCAATAGAAATTCTGAAGACAGGGTTAGTCACTCTGTAGCATGTTGTTCCAGTGAATACACATAATTTATTCAAGTTTAAAACACATGGAAAAAGCAAACAGCAGGAGCAAACCAATCAAAATTAGCCTTCTTTAGCTTTAGAACCACTGTGACTGAATTGAGTCGTGAACAAATCATTTAAACCTCTTAATGTTAACTGAAAAAGTTTTGGAAACCTGATCCGACCATAGGACAGAAGTCATTTTGACCGCATTTATGGCGCTTTCTTATTGTACCTGACAAGGTAAATGACAGCATTTAATTCATCACTTTAATTTTTGGGTCCTGTTCACCCCAAAAAAACACTTCCATTTCTACAGCAGTAACTTTTTCAGAGGCGCTCAGCAGCATTTCCTGTTTGAGGGCCACAATTACACAGAGATGACAAAATGACCTACATTTTTATCTCGCGCATATCGTTTTTGTGCAGCGGTGATATTAGCCCCCACATTATTTAACTCTGTTGAAAGCACCGCAACCACTGCCAGGTTAATACTTTTTGAGGAGAAAGTTAAAAGCGGTCAAAGCTGACGCTGGTTCTGATGCTCGGCTGTGACAGTAGTTTAGAGGATAGATTGGGATGAGGCCAGTGCGATTACTGTGTCTCTGTTCCCACTAGAACAGAAGCTCCACTGTGTGTCCTTTCCCTCTGTTGATATTCTGGCTGTTGTCACCAAAAACCTCACACAGCCACAGAAGCGCACAGAGCCTCACTCTCCCCTCGGCTTGTCATGGTTTGTCCTTTCTCTTTTATCTGACTTATGTCACAGTGTTCCTCTTTGATGGAGTCTGCCGCAGACATGACCAGCGTCTGACGGCTTGTAATCAACATAACAACACAAGCGCCTTCTTTTGTCTTCTGAATGAAGCTGCCACTTACAATGTGACAAAGAAAAGTTCAACGTGGCCAGTACAGTATTTGTAACGGACATATACAAAGTTCACATGTTTGGCACACTTTGACTGTTGTGAGGTTCCCAGCTAAACATTATCTCGACAACCGAGAGCACACGCAGGTCATCTCTGGGGATTTGAAGTCTAAAGATTTAAATTAGGATTTTAAATTGAATGTATTGCAATTGCTGATCAAATTAGCAGATAATAAAAGCATCTGCAAAATAAAAATAAGAAAGTACACTGATATGGAACAGAAACAAATTAAATATAGATATGGTCCTCACTTGCCACTTGTTATTTTAGTATCATTGAGATAATATTATAGTATTTATGTAGCTATGCCATTTTCCTTTTATTTTATTGAAAGTTTTATTTTTTCATCTTTATATTTCAGTATGTAGTTTTAATTATTTTAGTACACAGAGTTAAAAATGTATAGCTGAAAAAAAAAAAAACACTTTATTTTAAGGACCAGTTCTTATTATTAAGTATTAACTGCAACTTTTGACTCAATAAACTACTCATTTTCAACCTATTAATAGTAAGGTTATGCAGAACAAGGCATTAATATGTACTTTATAAATACTAATAAACCCGCCAACATGCTGGTAATACTCATGGTAATAAACACCTAGTTAATAGTGAGAATTGGTCCCTACATTTTTTTAAATAATATTTTTAGTAATATAAAGTTTTAAGTTAATAAGTAATTCACCCCTAACTCCAATTTGCATAATGTTTTTTTAAGCGTCTAACAGCCACCTTCTATAATGTTTTAGTGTCTTTTAGTTATGTCAGTTTGGGGCAAATGTGATGTATGTATTTAATTAATGAAATTAAATTTGAACTACAATCATATTTAACATTTTTACTCTTATAGTCTTATAGACTATAGACTCTGATGTCTTATATAATTACACAATGAAGTTCATGTCATTTTCCCAGTCCTACCCAAACCTGAGGGCCAGTTCGTCACCGTATCTCAGGGCATTGTGGAAGCGAACTGCTCAACCGTGTCGCGTCCTGCAGCAGCAGATCTCCTGGAATGTGGAAGTCAATAAACAATCAAACCCTGGGCCCGCCGTCAACTCCTTTACCAGCTAGGGGCGGCACCACCATGGTGGTCAGTTCCATTGAAATGCAGTCTCAGCTACTGGGCGATGAACTCGTGAAGTGTAAAATCGTCACCAAGGCCTTGAGTCGGCCATCTATGTGTCTCTGAATAAATGTGAGTGAAACCTACTCGATTTTTGTCCTGTTATGTTCTGGTTTTGTTAGTGGACTGTTGTGAATATTTACTGTAATATATCGTGTGTTTTATTTCAGCCAGGAACATCCACGTCGTTCTCATTTCAGCCAGCTGCGTGGCCCTTGTGCTGCTCATATGTCTGTGTATCTGCCTGAAGAAGTGCTAGCTTCACCTGCTGATGTAGTCAGTAGCACCGTGATCGCTTTAATCATTTAAAAGACACGCACAATTTATAGTCATTTATTTATACATATATACATTTGTAAATAAAGGCTGTTGGATCTACGCCTTTATGTTTTAAATATAAAAGTGTACACATATAAGAAAGTAGAAGTTTGTGTGCAAGAATAAGCACAGGAAGACAAAATAGTTTTCTTTGGATAATGTTAATATTTTTAGTTTTTATAATATTAGTTTTTTATTCTCTTGGCTTTTGACACTAATGGAAATATAAGTTATATATAAACAGATATTTCCTACAGACACTACTGCAGCAAAACAAAAAAGCCAAAATATTTTTAGCTTGTGAAAATTTTGGCCACTACTGTATAACTAGTATTAATGTAATATAATATGTAAGTGCTTTATACGTTTTAGCGGTAATATATTGCATTTCACCCTTAAGTTAATAAAGTTGAAAGACTGTACTTTTCCAGAGGATCTGATGAAAACAGCTACTGGAAAAGCAGCCGGAAATAGAGACGCCAGAATGACTCGCTAACCTCGCGCAATCTGTCTTCTTTATCCAAGTCTTCCTTCCTGCTTCATTCTTTTTCAACTTTCCTCAGAATCTGCAGAGTCACCGGAGAGTCAAAAGAAAAAAACATTTCATATTTGTTTTAAGTTTAAACCAAAGCAAATTAGCACAAGGTCTTGGGGAGTGAAAAAAGCGCCTCCGGCCGGTCAGACAGGAAATCAGATAATTCTCTTAAGGTTGAGTTCATTCTCTTACCGATCATTGCTGCACTATACATGAGTGAAGTGTTCTTAAAATTCTTCTGATTGGTTGTGGTTTTGGTTTGAATTTTATTGCACTAAAATAGGTTTTGGTCTCAGATAAGATGTAAAAATAGTATAGAAGCAAAGCTTATAAATGAAACCAAATATGTCTATACAGAGCCCTGTTTATGTACAGAACCACAGGAAGTCTAAGGTGTTACCACTTCCTGTCTCTTGCAGGAAGCCCATCTTATACCAGGACCGTTTAGTGTGATGAACACAAAGTTATTGTGAATTGTCATTACAACTCCTCTTCCATGATGGGAATTACTTATGAGTCAAACAGGAAATAAATGGGAAAGGACATTATTTTACTTATTAGGACTTTATTAACTCATGAAAAGTGTGTGTTAAATACCAGAATGGAGTGAGAGTGATCTACAGCTAAATTGATAAATTGTAAAGTTAATAAAAAAAACGTATTTTCTTTTCAACAACAAACTCATTCACATGAGCAACGAGCCATTCACAGCAAGACCTGTAACTTGGCCTTTCAGAACCGAATGTAACATTCCTTTTAACCCAAAACTGTGTTGCTGTTCCTTAAATGTCGAAGCGTCACATTTGTCTGAAGTCTCCAGAGAGGACAGAGCTCCCTCAGTTGTCTGGCTCCTCCAAGAATTTTCTCCCTCTTCACATAAACATCTTCACCGAGCTTTCCTTGCTGCTATCATCTTTGCGCACCAAGCACATTAAGGCAGTGTTTCTACACCTGCTTCAAAACCTTTTTTTCAGCATCGACATCTATTTTAAGCATGCGAAACCAGTGTAGCTTGCAGGATTATTCATACGTTGAATTCTCTGAACAGTGGAAGCATTGTGGCTCTGTAGCGTTTGTCAAAACACTGCTCTGTGTGGTGAGAGGAAACCGTTTGAGCAAGATCATTTCTAGCAACTTGCTTAGAGAACTTTATGCTGTAGTGTTCCTGTTAAAGGCAGCCTGTTGCAAAGACTTTCTTTCCCAGAGAGGGAAAAAAAAACAATCCAGGTTTTCAGATTCGAAGAACCTTATGATGAGGAAATGGTCACATCTGCTTAAAGCGTAATGAGTGAAAATATTTTCAATTCGCACTTGTTGTGATATTAAAGCTAACTTTCATGTTGCCCGCTATTGTAAGGCGTATATGAAGTCATGAAAATGTAGTACAAGTTAGGTGGTAGCAGTTTTAAGCTGAAAAGGAACAAAACAAAACATTAAAGCAACATCGATTATCTTTCAACCCATCCTTGTATCAATTTGACATTAAGTAAAGCATTAGCTTTAGGAGTTTAGGATGATCAGATTTCTAAAAAGTCTTCAAATTTTTCTAAAAACACTTCTAATTTGTTACGCTTTATTTTGAAAGTCAGTTCAGACATTCTAGCTTTTTGTAACATGGCCAACTACATGTTAAGGTTTAGTACATTATGTTGACAAATGTATCTTTGTGTATCCATCAAAATAAAGTGTTAGGCGTTATTAAGCAGACTAATAATCGACGTTTAGTTGAGCTAGTTACTTACTGTTAGTAAAATGGACCATCAGAAGTGTTATCATGTAATTCAAGGATATTAAAACATTTCTTTTTCTCTCTTCTTTCTTCAGGCAGACTGAAATAAAAGGAAATGCTGCTACGTTCAGATACACCCTGACCAAACAACAGTGTTCCCTCTGTCTGAATCACACAGACGAAACTGAGTCAACGTCTTCTAATATAACTGATATTCAGTGTAACAGTATAAAACAAACGTTTAATCAACACTTCCAGCACTAGATTTCTTATTTATTATAGACTGTATATTTTAGTAAAGGATTTTTTCTTAGTGAATCTGTACTGAATCATTACTCTTTAAAGCGACCTATCTATATTATCTGAAAGCTAACACTCTGTAATCATAGATAAGTTAGTTGTTATTGTTAGCTTTACTGATGTTTTGATCGAGTGTAATAAAATAATAGAGTTTTATCGAAACACTTTTGTAGACACTTATTTGGCCTTCGGTGCCAAGTTATTGTCTCGATGTTTGGATTAAAGTGTTTTCCCACTAGAGGAAGTGAGCTCCTTTTAAAACATTTAGCTAGACGTCTTTCTGAAATTGGGTATTTCCATCCTCTTTACACCTCTTTGTAATTTGTGTTTTATATAAAGTTCTCTGAAATCTCTCAAATAATAAAGCAAACATGCACTTTGTTAATTTTAAATTGTGTGATATTGTAAGATATTATATTTAATTTGCCATTGTAAAGACAACCAAGTGAGTGATCCACCCACCTATAATAATATTTGTATTATTATTATTATTATTATTATTATTTATTATGTAACAGGTCTACAGCCAAGTTCATAAAATGTTAAACAGTAGAAAAAATTATATATATATATATATATATATATATATATATATTAACTGATAATTCATTACACATCTTTCTGAACTCATTAGTTTGCCCATCTATCCTTTAATATATGCTGTTATTTTATTAAATAACTTGAATTATTATTTTTCGTGGATAGCAGCTTTATCTAGACATCAATATAAAAGCAAAAAGGGTATATATGTTTTATATGGAATTTATTAAAGAAAAATGTATTAACAATCAGCAATTCACAAATACATTTCTGAAGCAATTGTTGAGTAATAATTTCCACAGCTGGGCATATTACTATTTCAAAGCAAACTACAATATATGAACTGAATTTCTGAATTATTACAGTCGCTAATGTGCTCTTTACAACAATAACGACTGTTAAGCCTGATGTATAAAACAGAGGTCAGCACATCTGAATTCAGACAGAGAGCAGGAGGAAGACCCTTTTGTGTTTCCATGCACTGTGGAAGTGAAAACAGCATTTAGAAAATAAAATGCACAACATGATAAACAGTTCATTTTAAAACAGAACGTACCTGATTTTTATTTGCCATATGTTTTCTTGTAGACTTTCTTCCTAAAATATTTCATAGGATTATGCAGGGAAACACAGAACTAATAGAAGTTAAAGCAGCTGAATTAAAACGCTCAAATCACTCACCTTGGTGTCTAATGGCATAAAGAAAGGATACGATGATAACTATGAAAACCAGCCCCAGTATTCCACTGCTGATGTACAAAAAATACCAGTCATTTAGCTGTGTATTTAGATCAGCTACTGCTGTAGGTAGTAAACAGGGAGAAAGTGTTTAAGAGATGTGGTAATTATCCTGCAAAAAAGTAAGTGTATCAGTAATATCCAGTTTTAAAGGTCACATACTTTTCATTTGTATTATCAGCTAAAAATGTCTTAAGCCATTAATAGTTAAATGTCTTAATAAGACTTTTCAACAAAATCATCAACAAAATCATCAGTGAATCTCTAGATAATGTCTCTTACATGTCACAGTCACATTCATAGCATGACTTATAGACATATCGCCTTCTTTACATCTGTAGAGACCAGTATCCTCCATTGAGATGTCTGAGAAAACCAGGAAAGCCATCCCTTCATGTTCTGCGAGGTTCTTCCACTCGGTTCTTATGTTATCTGAGTAATTTAAAGGGTTACAGTTATGTCCGTAGATTTTGCACCATGAGACTCTTGGGTTCCTGTGACATCCGTGTAGAGTTATAGAACAGTTTATCTTCAACTCGCTCGTAACAGGAGCTAGAAACACTGTGTTTCGTGCCACTCTGACCAGCGGAATACAAGCCATCTCCGACCCTACAAGAATGAAGAAAAACAAGCAGATCAAGAAAAGTAAATTTTTTATATGTCAGGTTTTTAGAGATCTACATTGACATCATCCACCAAAATATCTATTAACTAAGCATTTTCTTTCTTTTTTTTTATTTTAGTAGAATTGACATGGTTATTTAAACTATTAAAAATGTTTACTGGTGTAACAACTTTATAAACAACTGAACAAATTTCAGGTGTGCGTTTTGTACAAATGTTGAATTTGTTTTATAGCTGTGTTTTTCTTTCTTTTTTTTTTTTTAGATTTGATGGTAACTGTGCATAGCGCTTCACGGTAATGCAGGGCATGAAAAGTTACTTTATCTAAATGTAATAAATAATAAATAAAAATTAAATGAATAAGATAGAGAGAAGTAACTACATGATTTATAAAATCCTAATTCATCCCAAATTCATCACATTTAAGAATATAGAGGAGGTCTGAATGCTCACCGTTTATGGTACTCTTGACAATTACAGGCATCAATATCAGAACAGTGGCCAGGATCATCTGGAAGACACAGTTGCTTATCGTTTAACGTCTTTTAATGCATAAGGTCTTTAAGGTCTTAAAAATTTTTTTTTGCATTATTTAATATTAATTTTAAAATCAGATCTGTGCACATATGTGTGCAAGCGTGTTGGACTGAAAGCGCAAATGTTATATAAGCCAAGACATCTCTTACCATCTCTGTTTTACTTTTCTTGTGCTTAACTTGTATCTTCAAATCTATGAATCATAAGTGCTTTTCACCTGCTTCGTTTCTCAGCAATTCTTTTTGCTAGCTGGCTTTGTGTCTTTGTCCGTTTCAGATGGTTGCTCTTCCTGGTTTGTCTTCTTTCATCTCCGACAGTGTCAGACCTTCTCTAGTGTGCTTGTAGTGGTTTCAGTTTGTCTAAACCTTGGTACAGGTTGGTCAAACCTCTTCAAATGTTAAAGAGAAAAGGATGACCTAGAAACAAATGGACTAATTTGGAATGGAGAGATATGACTAGCAGTATAAAATGTGTAGAAAAATATAAAACATACAGGTAATTCTTCCACCAGGACACTATATATTAGTTTATAGGCAGTGCTACTAATATTTTTATAGTATAGTGCTATACATTAACTAACTAGTTTTAATACTACTTAAAACATATGAAAATTACCCCATATCTTACTCACCCCGAAGCCATCCACAAGTACTATGATGTAAGACTAACCTGTATGCCTCTGAAGCAGATCGTAACAAAAAATTCAAGTTTTACAACTTAAATAACTCGTGTTATTTCGGGCCCAGAGCGTTCTCCTGTTGTGGGCGTGTCTTTGAAACAACATGAATAAATGCGCTACTTGTTTAATGGATTATTTTGAAAAGGTAATGAAGTTTCAGTGTTAAGCATTAATTGCAACAGTTACTAAATAAAAGTCACGGGAACAATAGATGATCATTGTAACATGGACATACACAGAGGCTGCTCTCATCGAGTGCCGAGTCCGTTTTCATAAATATTCCAGGCACCAGACTTAATTTTGCATTATTTCCTTCCACATACTTTCACACGACTTTCTTTGTCTTTTCAATTTGTACTCGTCATAGTAACGTTCAATGAATGTAACAAATGTTTATGTGATCAAACTCCACCCACTGGAACAGTTTTCATAGGAACCTGTTATTACACGAAACTCAGCGCTTTAATTTTAAAACTAGAAATAGTTTTGTTACTGTCACTTGGTTGTGGTAAGCAGGAGAGCACACAACTAGCATAAGGGTAAATAAAGGCTTTAATCCACTCAGGGATGAAATAAACAATATACAGACAGGCAGGTAGACAGAACAAAACCACACGCACATAAAGATGAGATCGGACAAACAGAACTGAAACCACAGGACTTAAATACTCTCACGGAATTACTTAATAAACTACACACAGCTGAAGACAATAAAGACAATAAACTAAAGTGGGTTAAACGGAACACATGGCAAACAACAAAACCCAAAGTCCAAAAGACGTGACAGTTACAAAAAACCCATTGATCTGCCTCAAAGACATATAGGTTAGTTTTATGTCACGGATATAGCTTCAAAATAATGGCTGCTATCCACAAGCATAACCAAGCTTGGAAGAGCCAGGATACATTTTTAAAAAACTCAAGACTGTGTTTTTCTGAAAGAAAGTCATATACATCTAGGATGGCTTTGGGGTGAGTAAAATATGGGGTCATTTTAATTTTTGGGTGAACTATTTTTTAAAGTGTAGTTGTGTAAGAACATGTAAGAGTTTATGCTACTACAAATAATGTCTATATTACTTTTGTGACATAAGTAGCGTATTTCAAATCAAATTTTCCACTAAAGCGGCCGAAGCCACTTGAACGATCTCATCGTGTATTAATAATGTATTTACATAATTTTTACGTAATGATGTCATTGTGTATTGGCACAATGTCTTTTAGCAACTTTGATCCACATACAAACCTGTCTTTAGCAACTTCCTCCGAAAAGGAGTTGGTAAAACTGAGTCCATTGACACCTCCTTGTGGATGATGACTGAACAGCAGCACGGTCAGAATACTCAGAATGATTATAACAATTACTTAGTTTAAGAAAGGCTTAAATTTGCTTTCAGAAAGACACATTGCATTCACATTACATTGTTTGCATCATAAATCCTGCCATAATCTACACAGAAATGTTAGATTGTCGGTGCTTTTAACATAGTTCTGTGCTCCTCCCATCATGATCTTAATCACAAATGAACCACATTATCAGATGTTTGTGGTGTCATTTTTTTAAATGCTGCACACTGTTTCTGTTGTAAGTTCACGTAAGTACAGATATAAGTAGGCCTACTTGTGTTTTGTTGTACTATGTATAATGAAACTACTCACCTTTTGTGTTTGCACAGAAGCAGCACATCTCTTAGTGTTTTTTTACATGAATATTGTACATTTTATTATGCAAACATACGAAAAACAATGTGGTAATCCGCTAAATACTAAAACCTTATGAATGATATGATAATATGTATGAGTAAACTATAGAAAAAATATCTAGTGCAACCAACAAAGTTTTTACAGAGCTTTGTATATGTACAGAACCACAGGAAGCCTAAGGAGTTACCACTTCCTGTCTCTTGCAAGAAGCCTTAAGCATACCTTATACCATGACTGATGGCTTTTGGTTTGCCATAGGTAACAGGAAATAATTGCTTATATTTATCATATCATAAATCACTTTGGTAAACTGCTTCTAGAGATTGAATTAAATGTGTTCCGCTTTGACAAACTACTTAAAGTCAATGCAAACTGTAATTTATAAAATATATATTTCCTAATGTGGCCTATTTACAAGCGATACTGTCAGAGTTTCTATGAGAGAGGAGTCAAAGAATTAATGCAGACTATTTATTGACAGAAGGCGAGAGAGAGAGAAGGTGAGGAGGAGAGAACATACAGTCCAGACACTGGCCAGAAGAGGGCAGCGTGGAGGATTGTGGGAAGCCACGAGATGAGGCTAAAGGACTGACAATAAACTAAAAACACTGGGGCAGGAACCCAATCAGTAGCATTAAGATAGGGAGGCAGGCTAGAAAACACAAGTGGGAAATGAAGAACAATATAAAGGGAAGCAGAACCACGAGGAACAGGGAAAGAACAGGAGGAACAGGTGACAACACTCCAGACAAAGAGGACTAAACCAGAGGGGGCAGGACAAGAGAGCACATGGCAGAACCGTGTGCTCCACACTGCTGAACCAACGAAACATTAAAGGAACGAGCGCGAGTCGGGCGGATCTGACAGATACAGCAAATTCAACAGAAAAAGACCACGATTGGATCGCCAGATGAACGTTTCCAAAAAAAGCGTCGTAATAAAAACCGCTCTGCCTGTAAAGTATTCATCCATGAATATGTAACCCATAGCAGCTTGCATTTATCACTGTTGCTCCAAGTGACATTTTTTTAATGGAATAGAACCCAACAGGAAGGAAATAAAGGAAGGCTTCCGTCAGCCATCAGATTGATCTGTATACCTTGGAAACACTTAAGGTGGTGCAAAGGCGTTGTAGATTGGTTGAATTATACAAAACACAATTGTAAATGTAATAGATTTATAATGGGATTTGTATTGGTTTTAACAGGAAAGTATAATGGTGTGTCTTGGTGTGGGATGGATTCTATTGGTGGGATCTTAAATCCTATTGGCAAAATACCTAAAAACACTTTAAAAGGAATAATGGTTTCACTAGAAAAAGTTAATGTAGTTTATATTTGAGTATTTTAAATGGCATTTTCTGTGATAGTTCTATTAGGTTTTTAGCAGGAGTATGGATCAAAGCCATGTACTGGTTAGGCCAATGTCCTTTCTACATATAATCAGACGTTCAGCCGAGACTAAGTACTTCCAACTTAAAGTCAGTTTGATATAATCCATGCACTGCTAATACTTGCTCAATGGGGAGCCGTGCCATCAGGAGTGCTAATGTTGAGAAATGACTGTCAGGAAGGAACATAACAGAAAAAAACTAAAACATGTTTGGCAAATGTTTCTCTTACAAAAAAAAAAAGAACCTAGAATATTTCTTCATTAACACAGTTTAGAAGTTTTATTCCAGCCATAATGGTGCAGTACTTAACCTCTAAGTGCTGCAGTGGTGCAGTGGCACATTCTTTCTGCTTTCTAAAGTCCAATTCTTGCTATTAACAAATCAGCTACTTCATTTGCCTCAAACTCACTCCAGGGAAGACGGGCGGGCAGAATGGAGTTATTGAGATAATTTATCAATTGCAACAGACAAACCCCAAAAGAGGTGAAACTCAACAGAAGATCTCAAATTGGAAAGTCTGTCTGAGTTAATCAAATTCCTTATGACAAGAGAGTAGAATGCGACCTCCAAGACCAGCCAATGAGAGACTGGGTAAGGCGTGCTGATGTGGCACTGATTGGGTACAGGTGAAGTGCAGGTGTTCCAGAATTCAATTGATTGTAGTCAGGAAATGAGGCTGACTGAGTAGGTGGGCGGTGTTTCAGTGACAATCCTAATTTGTAGTTATTATTAGCATTTATTAAGGTAGATGTTGAAGGTTCGCAAAATGATCCTAATCTGCCCAATGCAAAATGCCAACAACTAGTAATGTTGAACACACCTGCCTGAAGTCTCAAGTATTAGCCAATTCAGATTGATTTGAAACTCTTAAAATAATAAAAAACTTGGAGTCTTTGGAGCCAGGTTAAGCTAGTCTTGCCGTTAAATCATAATAGGAACTGAAAAACCCACACACCACATTTTACAGTTGCATGCTTAGTCTACATTGATGTTCACTTGTTAAATGGTTATGTAGCGTATAAAAGCCTTTGTGTTATTTTATTTTTGCAAAATGAATTTTATTTATGAATATTATAAACGTGTTTCTTAGTAGTTATTAGTTCATAGTTAGCTAACAATACTTTTGGGAAATGCACAGTCAGGGTCCAAATCATTTTAAAGCTTGCCAATTTATCTACATCTAAAGAAATAACTAAATAAATAAATAAGCGCAAACAATGTTTATATTATTGTATTGATAGTTTATTTTTTGTACAATTTCTTTGAAGGTTAATTTTGTACATTTTCACAAAAAAAAAAAAACAAAAACATCTAGTCATTCATTTACTGACCCCTCAATTTATATTTAGGTGCACTTGTTACAGTGTAATTAGTGATTTATGACATCATGTAGGTGAGTCTTTTGTCTACAAGACCAGAAAGATCATCTCAGAATAAGCTTATGCATTTTGAAGCAGACAGCCATAAGCAGATCTAATATTTTCCTAGTTTTCATTCAGGAGAAATATTATTTCCAAAGGTTTGTTATAAACACTCATTCAAACATATCACTGCATGCAGCTAGCTATATACAACACATAAATATGTTTCATATTTTGCATCTGAAACATTGACATGAAGTTTAAAAAAAAACAGTTTTCAGGTTATTTAATAGCTGTTCAAGTTTTATCCAGCTGTTTGGGTTGATTAACTGACAGCATCCATCCCACTGCAGACGATGCACTGGTAAGCAAGTGATTTAATGCTACATTGAAGAAATAAACCTGATGGCGTATGATCTGAGGTAACATTTTAAAAAGAACAATTCATTTTGTGCTTGGACTTTTCTCCAGCCTGCTTAGAGATTCTCAGATAGTCACTTAAAAGTTTTAAAAGTAATGGTCTCATACGTTTTGCATTCTCAATTCTCTATAAACTGCCGTTGCATTGTTGTTTAAAAGCAGAAGAGGAAAAGCTAAAGAAAATCCCAGCAGATGATTCTCCAGGACAAATCAAGAGCAGTGAAAAAAAAAAAACCATATTACAGGGGAAATGAAAAGGATTCTGCTTTCTTGTACCCAGAACTAGGAATGTTATATACAGCATCCCAAAAGTCTATTACACCTTATGTCATTGGATTGTTAAAAATCACGGTATTTATTTTACACACACACACATGCATGTATACATGCAATTAGATAGATATAGATAAGATAGATAGATATAGATAGATAGATAGATAGATAGATAGATAGATAGATAGATTTGTACCGATTATACATTAGTTCAAAATGTGTTGTCAAACTTGTGTTATACTAATATGATGAGCTACACATGTAGTAGTTATCTACTAGAGTCTTCAAACATCAAGCTATAAAATCAGCGACAACAGTTAAAAGGCATTGCAAAAAAGAGTGGAGAAAGACTCAAAGCATCACTTGTTGCAGATACCAGTTTGTTTGATATTTTTATCTAATACAGTTACATCGCACTGTAAATTCAATTCCACAATTTAAAGTGTAAATCAAATGTCTTCTCTTGAGTTCATGGTGCATTTTGTGATAGAAAGTAAGTTCTTTTCAGACGATTTTTAATGATGATTACAGATTGTTTGTATTGATTACACCAAAGTGATTTAAAGGGGCGCTCTGCAGGAAATATACAGTATATTTCCATGTATCCATTATTCATTTGAAGAGAAAGTCACCTCTTAAGAAAGTCTTAATACTGTATTTGAGAGAAACCATTCTCTAACTTTGACTCATATCCAAGACTAAATATAATGTTATTTATTATATAAGAAATCTTTTATGGAAGAGTCCCTTCAATGGAATGAAGTCACAGTCTTGCCACCAAAGTAAAACTAGTCTGGACACACCAACACACAAAATGCTTACACTGGTTACACATGAGCACTGAGCAAATAAGGAAATAGGCTGTGGGTTAACTCGTTTACACACACAAACACTCAGTATGTACAGTATAAATATCATCACTGAATTCATTGACAGTAGAGAGTCATATATATACCTGCTGTTTTTATCGTAGGTGGCCAGTATAAATAAGTGATATACTCATTGACCTTTAAGTCAGTACGCACTGTTATTCTTCATTGTGAGTTGTAAGAATCACCATCATATCTGGTAAATGCATACTCCCCTGCTCCTTACAGGAAATGTGTTGCATGCTTTTTATCTTATGGGCTTCTCAGTTTGTACTCTGTGGAGATACTTTACAAATCCACACTCTCACAAAAAATGGAACATCACTTATGCCTGGTAGGCTATTAGAAAAAATTGAAAAAAACCTAGAAAAAAATAGAAATAGAAAAATCCTTAAAATTACAATACAATACAATGTTTGCTCTGAAACAACTTTACAGTTTGGGGTTTTGCAGTGAATAATTTATTTTTATTAACTATGAGTGTTTGGCCTTCTTCTTAATAACTCATTTTATGTAATAGCACTCCAAATTTTAGTCTACAGTGAGCATTTTTATGCTCCTCTTTTAAATTTTTATCCAGTTATTTACTTTAATTGCACACAAGCATCTAAAACATACTGGACTAAAATGGCTGAACCTAAACACTAGGAGCCTGATAAAGTGCTGCTTTTTTAAGATGTACTGCAAATTCTTCTTCCTCAATCATAACACAATAAACAGCTGTTAGTTCCAAACAGGCTGTTTTATCCTCTGAATTTCCACTGAAACATTTGCCTTTTTATAAAAAAAAAAAAGTATGTACATTAACTCTTTATTTTAAGTAGTTCTTGTTACACTGTAATTAAACATTTAAGTACTGATTAATATTCCTTAATTCATGTACTTACTATAGTTAGAGTTAAGATTAGGCTTTGGCTTACGTTTCTTGCATGTAGTTATACATAATTAATTATTATTATAATAGTAGTACATGCCAACAGGACAAAGTCATTCAGTAGATTATATATTAATATATACATAATACATAATAATATACATATAATATATACTAACAATAATTCAAACTCCTTCTTATATGTTTAATAAAAAATAAAAAAACACATAAAAATGTAAAGACACAAATTGTAAAAATTTGTTGTTAAGGAAACAACATTTTTGGGCAATGAGTAGGGCAGAAGATTTGTGAATTTGAGAACAGCAGTATTTTTTCCTGGACCTTTGAGATGCAGCAGCCAACTGGATTATTCAACTGGAAAAAGGTTTCAAATGCCTGAACTCTTCACTCCTCATAGAGAATATTTATAAATACAAAACCAGAAAATAAAGGACCATTTTGCCCAGTCATATTAGCCCAGTTCTATCCAACACTGCACACAACTCCTATCAAACATCAGATAGATTTTAAAATCTTATTAATTACCTATAAAGCCACAGATAGTTTTAGCTTCCTCAATACTTGACAGCTCTTATCACCCGATATAGTCCTGCCCGTCCTTTGCGTTCTCAAAACTCTGGCCATTTGATAGCTACCTAGAATATCAAAATCCCAACTGCAGAGCGCAGATCATTTCCTATCACAGCACCTAAACTCTGGAACCAATCTCTAACTCTCTATTTCAGGAAGCAGACACACTCTTCCAGTTTAAATCTAGATTAAAGACATCTTTTTTAACTTAGCCTACACATAACACACCAACACACTTTTTATTATTCAAGGATTTTTAGCGGCATTACTTAGATTTATGGAACCGGGAACCTACTCCTACAATACGATGTACTTGTGACATCATAAAGATAGCATCTCATAATGTAGTCCTGTCTCTTTCTCAATCTGCTTTCACAGTTTGTATCAGACTAGATGGTGGATCAGCACCCAGGATTATGTTCATCAGAATGACCAGAACACCTAGATGCGCCCCGTGGACCCAATCACCAGATCACAGTGCACACACACACACACTAAATCTGTTTACCTACCACAGCACAGCTGCGTTTTTAAAACTAGACTGGAGATTAAGTGCCAGGCATCCAGTCAGAGAGAACTAGCCCCAACTGAGTCTAGTTTCTCCCCAAGGTTTTTTTCTCATTCTGCTTGTAGGTTTTTCCTTGGCTTGTTTGGTTAGGGGACACTTAACTTCTAGTGACTATGTTGAATTGACTACAGAGACCGTCTCTGCATTTAATATTAAGAAATTGGTCACTCTCGTCATTCCTCATCCTGTCATTTATGCTGTACAGTGCTTTGATGCAACCTGTATTTATTAAAAGCGCTATAAATAAAATGATTGATTGATTGATTGATTTCTCACTGGTCATTTCTCAATGTGTACTGGAATTAATAAACAAACTAATAAATGATTAACTGAATCACGGAACCCGGATTACGGCATATTCACAAGAAGAGTTCAGGTTCATGCCGTGCTGTTCTTCTCTGCCCACTCTTCGACACTTGCCTAGTGATTCAAAAGAGGCATAGACAAGCGTTCTCTTCTTGCCTACTCGCATACGCCGGCGGTGTTGTGTCCACCTGAAACTCTTTGGGCTGGTCGCTCCTCCTGACAGGTGAGTTTCACAGCCACGATGAAGCAGAGTCAGCGATCAGAGGAGGAACGGGTGCTGGGATAAGAGAGGCAGTTCACTTCTTTTGTGTTTCCATGTACTGTAGAGTAAGTATAAAAAGTTAAACATTACTTTATTAACAGATGTAATAAGCAGCTGTACAGAGCAAAATAAAAAAGATACCTGGTTTTAGCAGTCATATCTTTTCTTGTTGATTTTGTCCTGCAGAATCCAGAAAAGAGAAATTTAGTTTTATTGTAACTTTGCAGTGTCTAGAGAGCAGTAAAGTTTTATGTAAACTCCAGACCACTCACCTTGTACGTCTGACTATAAACAGTGTTACAGTGATAACTGTCACCACCAGCCCTGCTATTCCACTGCAGATGTACACATCGTAAAGCCACTGCAGATCAACAGCTGAACCAAACTCAAGGTCACCTAATGTGAAAGAATTAGATTAAATGTCTTTATGGAAGCTTATGGTACTTATCAGCAAATGAAAATGCATTTATCAAACAAAACATTGGCGATAATAGTCATGCTCTTACTTGTATTGCCTTGATTGTGTGAGAACATATCCTCTTTGTTATCTATCAAAATCATAATCAAATGTCATTATTTGTTTAGCAAAATATGTAGATTTTACAGTCCGTCAGTAAAGATAATGTAGTTTTACTTCATTTAGATAGAACATTCTGTTGACCGTTAATGGCATTGCACCTTCATTATACACTAGCACCATTTGAGTGTTAGTATAGTATTAGTAAACTAGTAGAAGTTAAGGTTGGAATAAGTTGACATGTTTTGCAAAAGAAATTGCCCATAGTCAGTAGAATGTCTGTTGAGGAGATCTGTCACATTAAGTTTTGTAAAATAGTAATCAGTACATGAATATTCTAATTAGAGCTATTTGACATGAATTAGAGTTACTTATTGTCATTAGACTGTTCAAAGGGACCCGTCAAAATAAAGTGTTACAGTCATGTCTCTTACATGTCACAGTCCCACATTCATAGCATGACTTATAGACATCTACCTTCTTTACATCCTGTAGAGACCAGTATCCTTCATTGAGATGTTTAAAGAAAATTAGGAAAGCCATCCCTTCATGTTCTGTGAGGTTCTTCCACTCACGGTTCTTATGTATCTGAGTAATTTAAAAGGAGTTACAGAGATTGTATCCGTAGATTTTGCACCACTTAGAGACTCTTGGGTTCTATGACATCCGTGTAGAGTTATAGTTATCTTCCAACAAACAAGTAACAGGAGCTAGAAACACTGTGTTTAGTACCTCCTGACCAATGAATACAAGACATCTCAGACCCTACAAGAATGAGAGAAGTTCGTTTAAGTAAGTTTGGTATTAGCATGATAATAAGTGCTTGATTATATAATCACAACATTCAGTTCTAAAAGGTAAAATTTTGATATTAAAAGATTACTGATGTAAGTAGTACAGCATGGAAATTTCTAAACATAAGCATATAGTATGTATATAAATAAACTATACATATAAATAAATCATAACATTAACACCAGGTCAGAAAACCGTTTTATCGGGTGAAAGGTTAAATATTAACGCAAACCACAACTGTTATATCACCATCTACACAATATTTCCTACAAATCTGATTAACAATATATCACTGACTTTAAGATTTAAAAATGAGGCATCCATGAAGCAGATTTGAATACTTACCATTTTATAGTGCACTTTGTACTAAGTAGCAGCAGTAGGAAGAAACAGCAAGATTACAGGTGATCTAGAGAGACACAGTTGCACATGATGCTGTCTTTTTATCAGACAATGTGTATTCAAATACTATTGCCAAAATAGGGAGCTGTGCATGTTTATCATAGTATGTCTGTGAATCGTGTATTGGAAAAACCAAGTGTGAAGTGGAAGTGTGCATCGCTATAAGTTCCCACTATGGCGTCTCTCCACCATTTTGTTTGGTTTTCTCTTTCTTGTACCTTTTTTTATCTTCACCTTCTTTGATCACTTGAGATTCTTTTCACCTGTGTTGTTTCTCAGCATCTCTTATTCTCAATGCATCTTTGTATCCGTTTTTGATGGTTGTTCTTTTGGTTTGCCTTTTTTTCATCAACGGCAGTATCAGAAACCCTCATCTGGCGTGTATGGTAGTTTCAGGTTATCTGAACCTTGTCCAGGTTAGTTGAACTTTCCTTTGCTTTTGGAGAGTGAAAATGAATGAAGAAACAGAAGGGCCGTGAACTCAGTGACACCACCTTGTGAACAATAACTGAGCGCCACTAAGCTGTCTCTTTTCTCTCAGGAGGTCCTACGTTATCTAGTTTCTGTATTTCAGTGGCAGTTGCTTGACTGACACCCAGCAATGTTTTACCAGTCCAGGTTGCTATTAACTATTGTTCAGGTCTCCTTTAAAAGAGATATGAGTGGCATTACACCTACCATTTGACATGTGTTTGTGTCTGTATAGTATCTGCAGGAATACATTTGTACCATCATTCACTTGTTCAGTAAATTAAAGAGATGTAATTGTATAAGCCCAAGTATATTGTTTTGCAGTTAAACACATGTACAGTTAATTTTACCATCAGCATAGGTACACACATACATACGCTAAGCTAAAATTTGTCAAAGCAGCACTAGTTTTTATTACTTTCTTTTTTTTATACTTTGATTTTACTTTCGTATTGACATACTTTGACAGAAACAGACTACTGAATGAGGAAAACAGGGGCGTAAACATTTTACTCTAATTTAGATTGCTTGGATGTAGTAAAGTAGGCGTTTCATTCCAGAGAACACTGAAGGTTGGGTGGTTAAGGATGTTATGCTCCATGACCCGTCAAATTGATGTCACCAGAAAGGCCCGTTGTTTTAGAGAGGCGCAGTTTGGATTAGTTTGAAGGTGAATGTTTCAGACCATGCGGCTGGGTCTTACCTAAAATAGCCATGTGAGCTAACAAAATAAATGAGTCAATTTTAATCACACCAGACTTTAGAGAAAGCCTATTATAGAAGTCAGCATGCAGCTGAAGTTATATTCGTCTTTTCTTCAGTCAAACGTTTTATATTTATGAGATGTGGTAGTGTTAATGTTAATGTAAGGACTATCGAGTTTTTGTGTTCTTATTTGCTACTGATAAGTGTTCAGATGGTTGAAAATATTAGCCCAGTGCTTTTAAACATTCAATTAAGAAATACTGCAAAACTAAGTAAATCCTTAACTTTCTGTGTTCTTCTTAGTCTACTGTCTAAAAAATAGAACCATTATTTGATGTAAATTATGGTTTAGATTGGAAACTATGCAAACATTCACCTCAAGGACCGTGATTACTTGAGTACTGTACAAATCCTGCTAAAAGGGAGAAATCATTTTAATTTGTATGCAGATAAGTACAAACCGGATTCAAAAGGTTAGGACACTACAAACGTGAATAAAAAACTAGATACAATGATCTGTGGTGCAACCCCTACAATATTTTATTCAGAATAGAAGACATAACTCACGGAACAAAAGTTTAAACAGAGAAAATATATACCATTTTTAAGGAAAAATATGTTGATTCAGAGATTTCATAGGTGTCAACAAATCCCAAAAAGAAGTTGGGACAAGGACATTTTCCACCACTGTGCTTAGCATCTCCCCTTCTTTTTACAACACTCAACCTTGGACGTCTGGGGACAGAGGAGACCAGTTTCTCAAGTTTAGAAATAAAGGAATGCTCTCCCATTCTTGTCTAATAAGGCCTCTAACTGTTCAATCGTCTTGGGCCTTCTTTGCTGCACTTTATTCACTCTTTGCCAGTCATGGAAATGTTCTCTATAGGTGAAGATCTGGACTGCAGACTGGCCATTTCAGTACCGGATCCTTCTCCTCATGGCCATGATGCTGTGATTGATGCCAGAATGTGGTCTGGCATTATCTTGTTGAAAAATGCAGAGGTCTTCCCTGAAAAGATAGCGTCTGGATGGGAGACATATATTTGCTGTTCCTAGAACCTGAATATATTTTTCTGCATTGATATGCATTTTCCAGACATGCAAGCTGCACCATACCACAGCACTCATGCAGCCCCCATACCATCAACAAGAGATGCAGGCTTCTGAACCTTGGCGTTATTAACAACCAGGTTATCCTTGTCCTCTTTAGTCCGGATGACGCCGCGTCCCAGATTTCCAAAGAACTTGAATCGTGACTCGTCTGACCACAGAGCAGTCTTACATTTCGCCTCCATTTTAAAATGATCCCTGGCCCAGTGTAAACGCCTGAGCTTGTGGATCTTGCTTAGAAATGGCTTCTTCTTACCTGCACTACTGGGAGTTCAGCTGGCATGACGGATGGCCGCAGTGGATTGTGTTCACTGACAATGGTTTCAGGTATTCCTGGGCCCGTTTCTGTGATTTCCTTTACAGTAGCATTCCTGTTTGCAATTGCAGTGTCGTTTAAGGGCCCGGAGATCACGGGCATCCAGTATCAGTTTTCTGGCCTTGACCACTTTCTCTGAGAGATTGTTCAGATTCTCTGAATCTTTGGATGATGTATGCACAGTTGATGATAGATGCAAAGTCTTTTGGTTTTTAGCTAGAGTAACACCTTTCTGGTCTTGCTCCTCTATCTTTCTACTTAGCATTGTAGGAATTGGTGATCCTCTACCCATCTTGGCTTCTAGGGAGACACTGCCACTCCTGAGGAAGCTCTTTTTATCACCAATCATGTTGCCAATTGGCCTAATTAGTATTGGTCTTTGACTCCTGAATTATGCTTAAATTTACTTTTCCAGCATCTTGTACTGTAGCCCAACTTTTTTGATTTGTGTACCATGAAATTCTGAATCAATATATTTTTCATAAAATGGTACATTTTCTCGAGTTAACTTTTGTTTCATGAGTTATGTTCTATTCTGAATAAAATATTAAGTTACTTTATACATCATTGCATTCAGTTTTTATTCACGGTTGTATAGTCTCCAACTTTTTTTAGAATCAGTTTGTACCTAGAACTATATTCAGGAGTTTTATCCACAGGAAATGTTATTCTGGGTCCTGGGCTCATGCAGTTGCAGATTATTAGATTTTATTTATTTTTATTTTATTTATTTGATCTGCTTTGAATTTGACATTGCAACAGATCTATGTCTTTTCAAGTTATTTTTATGAGGATAACCCGTGAGAGATTTAACAAATCACGATGATGATGCTGGAGTCACAGTATATTCACTTTAATAAATTCATCAACGTTGTCCTTGCAGGAACATGTGCAAATCTATTGTTCGCACATATCTTAAAGTTTACTCAATGATACATCACGTCAAGCTCATTTCAAAGAAATGCAGATAATGTGCATCTTCACCACTTTATTTCTGTAGAAGATTTATAAACCTTCTTTGGAAGTGTGAGTGATTTATTGGAACTTCAGAAATAAAAAACAGAACTATAAAAAATATTTATCTTTATTTATTTTACATTCATTAAGTCATTAAGTTATAGGACATATTGGCTAAAACAGCAGCTTTGAGATGGCATTCAGTCCATTAGAATGCCTCTAAAGAATACAGTTACAGTACTGTATATTCTAATGATATTTCATCAAGTATTCCTAAACTATTGCACCATTAATGTTTCAGATTAAAAAGCAGAATATATATATATATATATTTAGAAAAGGGAAAAATAACTACTATTATAAAATGGTGAGATGTTGTTGCTTCCTTTACTTTTCAGTTTGCAAAGGAGAGTTGAACTTCCCTCATCGCAGTCTCTATTCTTACATTTGCATCCCAGTTTTGTGTCTGCGCTCCACAATGATAGCCCTGAGCTGGAAATTGCTCAGCATCCAGCAGTAAGACTCAGTTCCCTATATGATGGTTTTCTGAAAAGAAAAAGCTTGTGCACACACTTTGTGATCCAGAGCACGCACTTACAGTCTTTTCATATGGATTCCTTTAGATATTCTACACAACAGTAAATAACTTTTGCAAGTATATACCAACTAGAAGTCATTAGAGTATTAACAGACTTTGTAGTATCTATATTAAGACTTTTTTGCTAGGTCCACAACATACCACACAGCCATTAGAAACTTTTGCAGGTATATGTAGACTTAATAACCATAAACCTACCCTTACAGTTTACTCTAAGTAGGATATGTAGTTTGCAAGACACTTATAGTATAGTAGAATGTCTAAAGTGTAACCCCTTGACTAATATATAACGTATTTACTGTGCAAATGTTACTGATGTTCAATTGAGTTCACAAATGGATTAACTTGATGGGATGCATAGTGTTATAAAATGCAAGCTTTGCACCCCTACATGTCAGCCTAACTTTCATTTAGATTATAAGTAGACTGTCAGTTATTATCTGCTAACTCTTTATTGTGATGATCTCCCAGCAGACATTCTATGACTATAGATAGGATTTTCAAGAACATATCAACTATAAAATTATAGTTTTACTCGGGGATCTCGTTACAACATTGGAAATATTTCTGGCAAGTCAGTGGATATATCACACAAGTAATGTTGTACAAGACTTAATACCAGTCAGACTTTTTCCCCCTTGGGTGTCAAGCATAATAAATCGCTCTGCTCGCTGATATCTGCATTCAAACGGGTAAAGAGGTCAGAGATCAGGGGTCTTTTCAATAAATTTAGGAACAACTTTTTAAATCTGAAGTAAACTAAAGATATTCCTCCTTACCCAGAGTAAGATAGCCTGACTTCTCTTTACAGAAGCTTCCAGTCTGGGGGGCTTTAAGTCTTGCTTTTTCCAACTCCAGCTTATTCTATACATGAGTGTATTAACTTCTCATGCTCCATCCACCAAAAGTGGTAGCTCTTTTGCCGTTCAAAGGTAAAATCGTTTATAAATTAGATGCACTGCTATAGATTCATCCATATTGTACTTTACAATCAGTTAATTTAACACTTTCTCTGGTACTTACGCACTGTAGCCATTCGTGAGAAGCGTAACCACGGATTTTCCCCCAAGACAAATACTACTACCATATTTCACGCCAACACTAAACAAAAAGACACATGCTGCTATTTCTAGAAAGTCACATTTCACAAACAATGGCCATAGATGTACTTACCAGCTGGTGATTTAACCGCGTGACAAACTTGGTTGAACTAGTTTACATCACTCCCCAAAACGTAGACATCTTCAGTGAACAAAGGTGCTATAGTGTACTGTACCATTGGAGCAATGTAAGACTGCTGAAAGTAACAGAACCAAACTGGCCAGTGTCCAAAGCCAGAGCCCCATTTGTCTCTGCTATTGATCCTTCTAAAAAAGTATACTTAATATACCTTTGGCTTTACTTTTGCCATACCATTCAGACTAATCCTGTTGTATTATTAATTAAAACCATTAATGTGAGGAAGAGAAGAAATACCTTTTATGATGTTAGAATTGTGTACTGAAATGGAATTAAGTTTAAGTTAAAGTTCTAAAAAAAATAAAGTAAAAGCCTAAAGCCCTAACAGAAATTGTAATAATTATAATAATAAAAAATGTGAAAGAACATAAAATTATACTAAAACTGAAACTAAACTTAAAATGAAAACTAAAAACATAAAGCTAATATTAATATATAATTTACTCCTTGCAGATTATAAGCATAAAGTAATATAAAATAGAATCATTATTGCTTTCCAGACACAGTATAAAGTGTGAATGAACAAGAAATTAAATTAGAATAACAATAAAATGAGTTTATTTCAGATAAGCAAGGTGCCAACATCATAAACAGTCAAAATGAGTTTGCAGTTTTACTGTATCACAAAATGATGAAAGGTAGTTCTAGAAAAAAGTAAATGATAAAACATTGATTAAATTGAAGAAATGCACTAAAATAAATGTAGTTAAAAAAGCAATAATAACAATTTAAAAACATTATGAAGCCTTAGATATATAATGGTATGTAGAGCACAAAGGTTAGTTCAATCTTTTTAAACAGGAGAAGACTGATGACATGAGGTAGTTCATTATTGGCAGAACTATCCATTTTAAGTAGTTGAGCTCTTTGCTGAAAAGATTCAAATGAAACCTTTATTTCATGTGGTTACACCTATTAGTTGCTTATTAGCATGCATATTATTAGAATATTGGCATGTGATAGTGCTAATTAAGCACATGTATGCCTTATTCTGCATCCTAATGCTACTTATACTACGTTTACTAACTATTAAAAACCTTGGAATTAGATTTTAATGAGGAAAAGTCTTAGTTAATAGTCAACAAGTATCACACTATTCTTAAGTTTTGCAAAGATTTTACTAAACATCCTAAATTCTGCAGATTCCATGATAAGCAGATATTCCTCTTCAGTTCAAAATCAGCATCAGGAAACGTTCCTAGAAATATGATATTATTTGATATAAACACAACATTTAGCATTAAATTTGTTTATTTAATAAAGCTCATTCATAACTGAAAATGCAACACAATGCAGTGCTTTTCTATGCATTTATTCATGCATAACTAATCTGCACCAAAAAGATAACAATGAGTTAATGAAGAACTAAACCATTTTTCAATCCATCTGCACCAGCAACAAATTAATATTATACTATAATTTATAAGTAATCAATAAATAGTTATTAGCTAAATGTGTCATAATGCATTGAATTTCTAGCTAACTACTACTAACAATACCATAAATGGGAAGTCAGTTGGGAAACATGTTGATCAGATAAACATTAAATTGTGATTATCTGTGCCTTAGTTAAGCATGAATTAATGAATATTTATGCATAATTGTTATGAAGTTTTACCCATAACTTGAAAAAATGACTTTGGCCACCATCCCACCTTTTTCTTTTCAGCTGCAGAAAGTTGGGCTTCTCGTCACAGTCTCTGTTCTCATTTATCAGTTTTGTTATTCACGGGCTCCTGGCGATAAGGTGGGGATGGGCACTCTGGCAGTGAAGTCTCAATCTTGAGGACTGTTGCTCCACCCAGAACCATTGCCCAACCAGAGAGCGCAGGCCTGTCCACCTTTCTGTCTCAGATTCCTTGTCTCACTTTTATCAGCCCAGTAATTGTCTCTGGAGGTGATGCTGGCCAGATCAATGTAGTAGGTCCTGCGAATACTGGTGAGCTTCCTCCATGTCTTCTTCTCCTTAACAGAATAAGACAAGTCCTGTAGCAGAAAAATTAAAAGTAATTACAGGTAGTATCTATCCACTGGGGATGAGAGAATACACAGTATTGATTTCCATCAAGATTATTGAGTTGATACATTTCCCAGTTTGAAGGCAGATCACGGACTTCCATCCAGATAAAGGGAAACTGCGTTATGTTGGATATGTTCCTATACCCAGGCCGATCCAGTCAAATTTCATTCCTGTTAAGCTGAGACATTATATTTTGTTCTTCTTTACTTGAGATGGTTGACAGATCTGTATAATATTTCCCTGCAGTAACTCTGGCGCTTGTCCAGTTCTTGGGGGATGTTCAAATAGAAATGCTCTCTGATTATGGATTTAGTCAGTCCGCAGATGACAATCAAGAGAATGGCGGTAACTCATCTTTCAGTGGGAGTGTTGAATAGTGTTTTCTAGTATAGGAAACGTGCTATAACACCTTAAAGAGGATGATTTGTAACGTGTCACATTAAGTATAAATCATTTGAAAGATATGTAAATGAATATAAGAAGATGTCTGGACCCACCCCTGATAAAACAGGGCTGCAAACTCTTATGTAAAGATTTGCATGTAATGGATTATTTACTTAAGATCAAAGTGTTCCACTTTTAAAGATTATAACCCTCAGATAAACTAGATTATGTAAACCAATTTAAATATAAGTTGTGTTTTAGGTAGTTTATCTTTGATGTCTCATTACATCTACTTATTTCTTACTGGCATACCAACTAAACCACTGGTGTTCAGTATATATTAGACCATCTAAAATCAGATTAGATTACAGATGACCTAGAACACAGTTTCCCATGATCTATGTTTTAATCAGACAATGTGTTTAAAACTAGTACCCAAAATAGAGCTGTGCTTTTAGCAATATATGGCTATAAGTTGATAACTTTGGAGGCGAGGACCCAGCGGGCATACACGTGTAATGCCCAGAGTGCCACAGTACAGGCACAACCCCTGGGTCATTAGCCTCTTGAGTAAGGTGTCATTGTCCAGAATCAGTCTGTAGGTTCTTGCTGAAATTCTGGAGGGTTACCTAGCTCCTGGCTGACAGCTCTGTTTCTGCCCATGGATGGAGATAATTAGCCAAAGAAGTGGTGTTAGTGACGGAGTGCTGTGGTGGTGAGTGGTTGTCTGAGTTCTTGTTGAAGTCAACCAGTTCTTCAAACAGATCGTCAGTTCTCATTTTTGCGCTAATGATGGTAGGAACCTGCAGGTATTTTTAGTCAACAAATCATTGCCTAGAGTTTAGGACCTTAGTTGGGAAAGATATATGAAATGAGAATAAGAATATGTCTGACCTAACCTCTTATAAAACAGATTATGTAAACTCTTGTAAAGACTCAGAGATGTATCTATAGAAGCTCAACCCTAGATAAACTAGTTAACAAACCAATGTAAATGTAAAAGCTGTAATGTGAGAGTGTTGTAGGTGGTTATGTCTAGCACATTGTTCGCATTACATCTATTATTCATATTGGCATAGCAGCTAAGCCACTTTATTTTCTATTATATTATACAATCAAGATGAATTACACAAGTTCCTTATGTAAAACTATTCACAGTTTTACTGGAGACACAGTTTCATGATACAATGTTTGTTTGAAAATAATACCCAAAATAGAGCTGTGCATGGCTATGTCATAGAGTATGTCTATGAATGTATTATTGGAAAGACCAAGAGCCAAAGTGAAAGTGCATGCTGTAAGCTGTAGGTTTGTTCACGTTTCCTTTTCTGTACACCTTTTTTTATACCTCAACTTCTTTGATCATGGGTTTTTCACCTGTGTTGTTTCTCTTAGATTGCCCTTTGTCCTTCTTGTTGGCTGATCATTTTGGTTTATTTTTCTTTTATAGCCATCACAAATGGACCCTTTTTTTATTATTGTTTTTTTGTTTTTTATTGTAGCCTAAATTGCAGCGGGGTGAAGAAAAAAACCTGCAACCCCTAGTTTAAAATCAGCATGCAATAAAGGTTGTGCCGTCTTTTCTTCCCTACTGTGACACAGCTTCTTGAATATATCAATTCTGATCTCGTGTTGACTTAAATGGGTACCAAGATATTTTATTAGTCATAAAATCCGGAGAAAAAGAAAATAGCAAATGGAATGAGAATTGAATTGACATGTATTTACAAAGATATACTTATAAATGAAAGTAAATTGTCTAAGGCTGGACTATCAAAATAAAGTAAACTAAGGGCCAGTACAAGATTTTCTTAAAATCTTATATTAATATTCAGATAAGCACAGCTTTTTGTCGTATTAACTTTCCTTATTTATTAAATCCTAATCCCCTGACTTAGTAAACCCGTTTCCTCCTGCCGGCTGTGTTATCATGTTTTCTTTACTTAGGACGGTTGACAGGTCTGTGTAATGTCTTCCTGCAAGTAACTCTGAGCATCTGTTCAGGTCTTATCAGGCTAGTCAGTGACAGATGATAATCAGGAGAATGACGAGTCGCTTGCAATCTTTCCAGTGAGGTGTTGAATAGTATTTACTAGTATAAGGCTTTGTGTTTGACCCTCAGGATGAAGATGTATAGCGTGTCCACATTCACATTATAAAACATTTGAAAGATATGTTATTTTATATAAGAAGATGTCTGGACCACCCCTGATAAAACAGATTATATAAACTTTCCCTTTTGATAAAAGGAGCGTCTCAATTACTCCAGCTCGTACGTGTTTGACATGCTTCAGGGCAGTTGAACAAGTTTGTTCTCGATAGCATTATTGAACACAGCATCTTGTTCCACGTTTTTCTGGGAACGGGGTTACGATCAAGTAACTCGAGGACGTGTTCGATCCGCATGATTTTATCAAAACACAAAGTATCATCAAAACATTAATTTCGCAACACTGTTACTTGAGCCATTTTAATTATATACTGAAATTGTATTCCAATTTTAAAGTGCATTTTTAAAGGCAGCAAATGATTATCTCACTGCACTAGGTATAAATATAGCTAAATACTAATTGTATATTAATAATTGCTGTTAATCGATTTGACTGAGATTTTAACTAGCTATTTTTGTAAGTTGAGTTCATACAATTAGATAATACAGATAAAATATTATCAGCAGAATTCCATCAGTTCTTGATATAGGCCACAGGATGGCGTAAGAGGAAAAATAAGACAAATTTGATGTCTTTGAAAGTCTTGTCTGCGCCACGCTATACTGTAACCTAGGTGTGTACTGTATTTGGAAATGATATGAGTTCATAGGAAACCAACCAGCGATTACAGATGTACTGCTTTTAACATATCAGTATCTAAACTGCATTCTCTTGTAAATTCACCAGCCTAGCGGAAGTATGCTGGGCTGGTAGATCTGAAAGAGCTCTGATTAGGCTCTGTGTCTAACAAACTCATCTGTAATGCATTGATTATTCCTATAATTTCACATTGTCTTGAGTATTAGAAATGGCAATCACAGTGTACTGGGTAGCTGGTCAATGAGAGCACACCTCGTTTTTAGATAGTTGAGCTTTTGTACAAACAGACTAATTTTAGAAAGCCGGGTTTAGAAGAGGAGAAACTAAAATGTTCAGCATGTAGAGGGATAATGTGTTTTTTTTAGCACAAAACGTAAATGCATTGCATTACACCAAATACACCAAGATAATGTTCTTTTCAGAGTTTAATCAAGTTGAAGTTTGTTCACAATCACTCTGTAGATGATGACTAGATTATTATTATAAAACCAAAGTTTCTCCTGAAACAAACAAACAAATAAATAAATCTGTATAATTATTAAATACCTTTGTTATGAAACATGGAAAATCCCACTGCATTTCAATGTAATATTTCTGATTAAATGCTATATTGCAGATATTTGACAAATTCCATACCAGTTAAAAGTACAAACACCATTTAAACAAATTTATTTTATCACATTAATAAACACAAAAATGCTGCACGATATTAATTTATACTTATTTCAGTTCTGTGTATTTCCACTTCACATGGAATATTGGCACAAAATTGTATTACATAAGATTTGAAGTAAGAAGACAGGCGATAGTTGGAGACATAAACATAGGTCTTCAGGATGCAGTAGTAGATCCTAAGAATCTGTAAACAGTAAAACAAAAAGCCTTTTTAGTGAAAACAATCTGAAACATTAATAACTTAATTGTACAGTTAAAGTAATCATTAGTAAAAAATACAAAGTTATAGGATTAAGATCTGTATATTGCTTTTTGAGGTTTAACTGCGTGTACACTGTAAAATGTTACAATTTTAAAATGTGAAACAAATGTATATACTATTAATTGTACATTATATTATCTGTGTGCACACATGCATGCATTCCTTATTTTACTTAAAATGTGACTCCATCACTCACCTTCAATTCACAAGAACAGAGGAAGTGGAGCTTTTCCTCACCAGTCTGTTCTCCCTCAGTAAGTTATTATGTTGAGCTCCACAGCGATTCAGCTCACTTGGGCACGCTGGCAATGTATTGCATTACTTAAAGGCTCAGTGTTTAACCAGTTCCACTGACCAGCAATAAAGCGCAGACCCACCCAGATTCGTTTCACCCAATAAATGATTGTTTTAACCTGTACATTGCACATTAGTAGTGATACTGGCCAAATCAGTGTAGTGATCCTCTGCAGTGCTTCACAAGCTTCCTCCCATGTCTTGTTTATCTCTCCTCTAATGTCATATAACAAAAAAGGCAGATTGTCATAACAAATATAATCAGCCCATCCTGTGTTATCAACTTCTACACAATTCTGATTAATGTATTTCCCGTTTGGTTGTCCTCCTTTCCATTGATAGAAGTTTGTTAGTAAGTTCCATCCAGACCAGATAGACTGGTCAGGATGTACTGTTCCTGTACATCCCAGTAAACATGTTTATTCTCAGCATTGGCCGGAAAATTTTCCTCTGCACTGGGATGGTGGAAGATCTTTTATATAATGTTTCCTGCAGTAAGACTGTACCTCTTGTATTTCTCTTCACTGACTTGTGAAAATGCACTCTTATGACTGTTGAGAAGTCCACCATGGACAATTAGAAGAAAAAGCAGAAAAATATTTTCCATTTTCTTGGAGTGGAATGCCTTTAGATAATTGCAGTTCTTGCATGGAGTGCACAAATCCTTGTAACTAGCCACTGATCCTCGAGTGCGCAGTTAATATCTAATTTAAAACACATGCAAATGAACAGCAAATGAACTGCATGAATTGCACTTCACGGAAAATGGAGTATGACTCAGAGCGTCTTTATTATTAAGTCTTAATCAAGCCAGGGTGTTTTTCAGTCTTTCAGATCTCTCCTTAAACATTTCAGGTGAGAGACCAGCTAAAGTAGAAAGCAGCCTGGCTGAGAGATCAGTTTCCAAACAGTTTAAAATTGTACTAGAAATAGATATATTGGAAACTTTAAAATGCAGCATTTGGAAGTAAAGAGGCATCAGCCAAGCAGTTTTTATTAATAGGCGCTCATGCGCATACGTATGTTAAAGCCCTTGGCTGATTAGGTAGCAGGCAACAAAACTAGCAACCTTTATAGCAAATGTGCAGTATAGAATAAAACCTAATAATAAATCCATACGATTATGGAAAATTTAAGATTTGCAATACACTGCAAATTTACAAAATGCAAAAATTAATCATTACTATGAAATTAAATGGAAGGAAATTTGTTAACTTAAGTTAGGAAAGCGAGGCCAAGCCACACCCCACCAGTCACCTCACTTCCTGAATCACTTTTGTCTCGGACCTCATTCCACTTTGCTGTTATCTCATACCCACACTCTATAATATCTCCTACCCCTTTTCATCCCCTTTCTGCTCATCCCTAATGTTCTAAGCAATAAACTGTTATTTACATATTCAGTTGTGGCGTGATGTCTGTGTGAAACTCTTAACAGGAGAATGTAGTCTTAAGACTCAACACAGCTTGTGTGTTTTGGAGTCTAATTCAAATTATAACCTTATTTAAAAATTATGCAAAAATGCAATAAGACACTAGAAAACAACAAAACAATTATCATTTTTGTCTCATTGGGAGGATCGCAAAACACATGCATTTTCTTTTCTCTAGTACCAACACTGCCATGGGTTCGTCACTTCATTTGCTTCTTACTTCTTGTAACAGTAAATACAGGTTCAAAAATTCCTCTGCTTTGAAGAGTGTGTCTCAGTGTTTACTTATGTAACATATTTTACATCACCTCTGCATAATGATTTGCCATTTTCTTACGCCGCAAACAAATAAATGTCAAGATAATTATAGTAACTTTATAGTTTACTTTTGCTACTATATATATATATATATATATATATAGTAGCAAAAATAAACTCATAAAAATTACAAAAATACTATAATAATAAACATATTATATATAATATTATCATATTGTCTTAAGTTCTAATTACTTTACATGTACTCAAACCATATTTCAAACCTCAGCCTTATGCATATGGCAGTGATAATATAGAACCACCAAGATTAAACTAAACAGTACTAACTAAGATTTAAATCTAGGAACCTCTTTTGTGATACCTTTAAAAATGATTGATAACGTTGAAGATTTTACATTATAACTACTCAGCAGTGATGCATATACCTATACCTCGATTCGGGTCATTTGCTAGCTTCTACTGAAAAAAAAACTCTTTGTAAAATGACTCATTCTGTAGTCTCAAAATTAAAATTGATAAAAGATAAATTTCAGCATTAGCAGCAACCTTTAAACTTTAATTTTTATTATTGTTGTTTGTGTGTGAAATGCTGCATTTGTATTAGTTGTATATACAAATCAGATAAGAAAAAGTGAAGATAAGTGATAACTAGTATTTACACAAGTCCTGTAAAAAGGTTAGTAATTCACTTTTACTGAATTTTAAGAAACACAGCGAGTTACACTGAGTAGGTTAACATGATCTTCCTTTAGAATACGAATTACAAATAACTGTAGTTTCTTGGAAGGATGTAGTAACACTTGAGTCGTACTATCAAAACCTTACACACATCTCAAAAGCTTACAATTGAAAGCAATCAAAGCTTTCAGTGAAACAGGTGAAACATTAAGCATGATAAAATCAGTCAACTGTAACTCTAGACAAATGAAGCAGGAAATCGGCCTGAGGACCCAGCGAATGCAAAATCGAGTGACTGATTGCTCAAATCCAAGGAAAAGCAATTATTACTACAAAAAATGATGGGATATGCAACTTCGTGCTGGGTTCCTCCTGTTAGGTCATGTTATTGTGTTGTTTTAATATTATTGCTAGGTTTTATAAGATTTGTTCAAAAGCTGAGTTTAATCTCTTAAGGTTGTAATATAGGGTTATTTTTGTACCCAGGTGCACAGTCCAAATGGAAACAATGTGTACTTTTTAAATATAACATAAACCATTCATGAGATTTTGTCGATGGCTATTAAAGGGACATAATTGTTATATTAAGCCATACAAGTCTTATGTAGAGTCCTTTAAATCCGTCAATCAATTTACCCAGCGTTAAACCATCAGATTTTATACAAAAACACCATACGCAATTTTTACAATTACAGAGAACATTTGGAATACCTTATACACATTTTAAGAATACAATTAAAATGCTACTTTTAAATATTACATTCTTTTATGTCTAACGTACTTTCGTCAAATAAGTTTAAATGTAATTTTATAAATCTCTGCTATTCAACAAATTAATTCAACTTGTCTGTTATTTTTTATTATTAAATTAAGTTAGGTTGTTATTTTGAAAAACAGATCAGGGCTCTATTAAGCCATGAACACTTAGTCCTCAAAGTACCAAAAGCCACTTTTGTGAATGTACATGAAACAATTGAACTTGAGACCTCTAGTGGCATGTTGGGTAAGTGAGCTTGTAATCATCTAGGACCTTTAGAACAATTATAGATTAGCAGATGATATTTAAATGCTTGAATTGTATGAAATCTCTCTATTTTATAAAAATTTGTATAGCTAAATATAAATGCCAATAATGCTCCATACTGAAACACCTAGACAGAAATTGCATGAATGGTTTATATTATTAAAATACACATTGTTTCATACATATTTTGGACTATGCACATAGGTAAAGAATAACCCTATATAACAACTCAACAGACTGAACCAGAACAAAAGAAATAAAATAAAAAACTAATAACAATATTAAAACAACACTTATTTTAGGAGAACCCAACATTTGGGTTAAAAATATCCCATCCATTTTTGTCAGTAAATCCCCTCCCTGCAGTTCTCCGTGCCTCTAGGGCCCCTGTGTTCCCCTGCCTTGGATTCTTCCTCGTATTGTCCTTGTTTAGTGATATCTAGTTCACCTGTACCTTGTTTACATTGGGTATTTAAGTTGTGATTTTCCTGTATTTTTCTTTCACTCAGTTTTGGAGTCTCTAGTTAGTTGCTCTGGTATTTTTTTCTTTGTACAGTTTACTGATTTTGTTTCTCCCCGCTGGAGTTTTTATTTATCAAGTACTCCTTTCTATTGTTGCACAAATCAGCACACCTCAGTCAAGAAAGAACTTTTGTTAGGAATAGTTTTTTTTTTTTTGTGCAAAGATTTTTTTATTAAATCTACACCTCTTGGAGACTCTGCCTAAATGATTTCATTTCCTCTTTGTGGCTAAGCAGCAAATCGCCTTAAAACCACCACAGCAGAGCCCCAGAGTTCAAGCTACAAGGTGACAATTAATATTATTTTTTTGTAATAATACCCCTTTTCCTTGGATTTGGATAATCAGTCTCTCGACTTTTGTATTTGTCAGTCCCTCAGGCTGATTTCACTTCATTCTGTCTAGAGTTACAGTTGGACTGATTTTTATCATGCTTTGATGCTCACCTGTTAACTCTGTAGATTTGCTTTTGGGCAGTTCCTATTTCACAGCCTATCAGTGCAGACTGGAGTTGATATTAGATTAATTGGTAAACGCACAGAATGCTGTTCCGCCGTTAACGAATAACTACACAGGAACTAATGCACTAACATTGTAGTAACTTTTAAAACCTAACGTGTAGCAATGTTTTGGATATTGTGACTCAGAAGTGTTACACTACTGGCAGTAAGGAGAGTGTCTTGTAATTGAGAAGAGTGAAGAGACACCGCTTATTGATTGAGTGCACAGGACGGATTACAGCAGATCAACAGAGAGAGATATGTCAGATAAAAAAAAAAACAGTAAAATATCAATGAAATAAAAAAGTAGTACAATCAAAATAGAAGTGGACCCGATATAATTATCAGGGCAGATTTCCAGCAATAGAGAAACTCCAGTAATGTTGATTTTGTTTTGTTTATACAACTTTTTCCAGTTGTGCTGGTGTAAGTTTTTAGGATTAAACTTACTTTTTAAGATATTATATTGAAGTATGGGCGAGTCCTGCTTGAGAGATAGCTGTAGTTGTTTGGTGCTTTCAAGTATCAACATTTGTTGCAGCGAAAGTGACGTCAGCTAAAGAAAATCTTGAGAACATTCCCAGTAACTGTAAAGACAATGAGCACAACTCAGAACTACCAGCTTCAGTATATATTTTATAATGTTGGCCTATGAAACATTTTCATAGAATGACTCCTGTACCTGTGGTTTTATCCATTGTATTTCAACATCCAAAGTTAGCCAATGTGTTGCGATACAAAAGAAAACACGAACAATTAAGCGCAAACATTAAAACCAATTAGAGTTGAATCTAAACTGCAAGATGGAATAATAGAAGTGCACAAAGGATCTGAGTGGTGTCAACGATTCTTCTCATTCCAGAACAAGATGAAAAACTGACGAGACTTTGTAGGGCAGAGAAGTGGAAAGCAGTAATGGAAACTAGGCATATACTAACAGCAGGAGACAGTATACTGCAAGCAATGCAGGAGCAAAGGTGTTTGTAAAAGCTGGATACACAAAGGCTTTTGTAGAGTTGATCAGCACCTGAATACGAACCATTCATTGCACTATCATTGAAAGATTCTGTTTCCAGTTGTCTAGCGCTGCGTAGAGCAAAGACATGTTCTGTAATGTGGACCATAGTAAAAGATCTATGAAACGGCGTTACTCTCATAGAGCAGGAAGAGAGTGTGAATAGGCCATTGAGACATGAAACATATTTAGAGCAGTTACCTTTTAAACAGACACAGCCTCTTGTGTATTTGCTCAGTCAGAAAAATGTAAGCTTTGCCTCCCTAGAATACAAAGACTTGAGCGGTGACTGTGTCCATAACTACAAATTGCAGATTCACTTCCGGACTTCATTACAGAGACTAATGGCCTCATTCATTTCCTGCAGAGGTGCTATAGCTTTAAGAAGGGATTACGTTGGTAGCCTTATCAGAGCATAAAATGTGACGACCCATAAGTCATTGCATTTATTAGCACAGCATATATCAGGCGTTTATTCCCTGTGGTGTACTTTCCAGGACATACTTATCGTTTACATAACATTTGGAATACATAAGCCTCTTGCATCCCATTTCACCGTTTTACATGATAAAAATGTATATATGAAACTTTGCCACTGCAGTAATGTATATCATTGCTCCAGAAGAGGCCAGCATCTCTGCCTGCTCATACAGAATATATGTAAATAATTATTCCCTCATAACGTTTATGTGTGCTTTATTTTTGCATTTGTCCTCTGGATTTTTAACGAACAGTTTTGTTGTTTATTTGTTTTCAACAGTTAACTTGTGTTTCATGTTTTTATTTATTAATCAAATATGAAATGCTTGTGGCCCATCCTTTTCCCTCAGCCCAAGTACAAAAGATAACATATTTATATTTTATATATTAAAGATAACATATATTTTTATATACATTAATATCTCAGTAAATCCAACTCATAGTTGGATTTGGAACTTCCATATTAAATTGAGAAAATAAATAAATAAAATCATAATAATAATATCATAATAAAATCATAGTAAAATTACTTGTAATTTTATTTCAAACAGAGATAGCGAAGAAGGCAAAGTTTTATTCAAAGAAGCAGCATTCCAGTGTGTACCAAGCTTTCTAGACAAGGAACTTCTTTGCCTTTACATTTGCATCATAGCCTGACCCAGGATTACTCTCTTTTTGTAATATTTTGTCTGCCCTCTAGGGGTCCAGAAATGTTTGTCACACCTGAGACTGTGTTTTTGTATGGGCAGACTCCTAATCCAGACCCAAACATGGGTGTCTCGTTGAAACATCTAAGCAGCAGGATTTTTGTGGTCAGTTATGCTCCTCTTAGTTCTCCACTTTGTTAAATTCATTTGTCCTTAAATAAATTCCTTTTGGACTGAGCCTTTTTGTGCTGTGACTATGGCTACAACAAATGCTTAATGAATAACTTTGTGGGCTTTTCCAACTCCTCTTTTATCTTCCAAGACTCATGGTAGGTGTCCCATACTATGATTTTGAGCTCTTCCTTTTACGCCATCCAAGTGTTGCTTTTACACAGCCAGTGTAGTGTAGTGCTCTGCCTATCTAAATCTGTTATTAACTGCTAAAATCATGATAATCCAAACCTCTAGACATTTTGGTATTAAATATCGGTCAAAATTTTATTTTACAGTTAGACTCACACTGTATACAATATGTAAGGATAGTCACATCAGGGATGTAGTACAGCAAATGATCAGTATATAAATATAATAATAATAATAATAATAATAATGATATTGAGTATATCATTGTACCCAGCCCCCACCCCCTCAACAGGTTGGCGTCCTTATTCATACCAAAAGGTAAATGTACACAAGTAATTTCTCTAATTTGAAGAGGAACCTGCAGACGCTCATTTTCTTGCATGCAAAATGTAGAACAAATGCAAAACTTTATCATGTCCATTTGGTTGATGTATTGCAGTTCAGAAGAGTCAATTTTTGCATTCACGTTGGGCCACTGATCTATGGATGTTGGTTCCTTTATGATTTTAAAGAGGCAATCTTTGTACTAACGTATTGCCATCTTGAGAGACATCAGTATCACAGACCGATCACTTTCATTTATATAAACTCAACAACAATACAGATTGCATAGAAGCGATAGTATTGATAATGACAAGATTAACACTTCAGTTTTTATTAAATGCAAGTCTCTGTAATCAAATCGAAGCGATAGTCACTAGAAATGATGTCCCCAACTAAAAATCAGGCGACAATGACTTGGGGAGCAAACCCCATCCGTGACAGAGCAGAAGAGAGCCAGGCTCAGTGGGGCCAGTTCTGCGTCTGGATTGGACGAACCAGCACTTCATTTTCCAGTTTAATTTTAAACGCAGCTATGTCAGACTGTGTAATGGACTTATTGTGTGTCGTCTAGTTCTGGTGATCTGTCCATAATCTGTCCATCTAGGCGTTGTGTTCCTCAGATGAAGGTCATCTCTTAGTGCTGATCCATCATCTGATCTGGATACTAAAGTGAGAAACAGAAACAACTAATATTAGAGAGTAGATGCCAGTCTTTTACAATGCCAATGAGTGCCCGTGTGTTATGGGAGTGTTCTGGTTCCGGCTGATCTAACTCAGCCTAACAATCCTTAACAGATTTTGAATGATAGAAGCTCATTAGTATTATGTTATGTAGCAAGATAGGTTTAAGATGTATCTTTAATCTAGATTTAAATTGAAGGCTCACCCGAAACCTTACACATCTATGATAGCATGAATTTTAAAATAAAATCACTGATTATGAAAGATTTTTATTTGATCAATACATATATATCAAACAAGACTGAACCTGGAAAATCGAAGAAAGTGGACCGACCATCTGAGCGATTCTGAAGTCTAGCGTCCAGTCGACCTTGCTGGATTTTCAGTATCAAAGAAAGCGATGTCAAGTTAAGTGATATTGATGACAAAGGCGCTGAGCAAACTGTTTTTGCTTGTCTGTTCAAAACTGAAGTAAAGGAGAGGAGCTCATGATGGCATTCAAAAATCAGGAAAATAAAAATTATTTGGGGGCAGCTAAAATAAAAAAACTTGGGTTGGGTTACATTTGCCCCACCTCTCTCACTATAGAGCAACTGCAGCCTATATGAGTATAGTAAAATGTAATGATTAAAAGGTTGATGAAGTTAGAATGTTTGTGATGTCAATTGTAGTGACCATAACAATTTCTGGTTTCTGTTGTTTTTCAGCAGAGTCATCTTAGGTTTCACGATGTGTTACCATAAATGCAATACATTGATGGCTGTAAAGTGTAGGCCTGTAGCTGCTGTTTGTAGATTTGTGTTAGAGTTTGTTGGGAAAGAAAAAATCCAGAGCGTTTTTAATCCATGAATACCCATAAAACTGTGCATTTTTCTATGCTGCAAAGATATTCCTCATCTACATGCAAAATCTTAGTTTAAATTAGTTAAAAATTTGAATTTATTTACTCAGTCCTTACTATGTTTCTTAAGCTAATGATTGTTTAATACAAATATGTACCAATGGTCTTTTATCTTATTAATGAAAGAAGATTCAATAAATGTAAAAATACATACACATACACACACTCCTTTGCCATACCTAATATACCTAAGTATGAAAGATGTTACTTTTAAATTCGATGTACTGCTACTGGGTTGTTATTTGTTTTTGTTGTTGTTTTTTCTGAGCGTTTACTGCTAATACTATAAATCTATCAGGAGAGGATCAGTTTGGGATATACCATTGATTGATTCCTGATAGCGTGATTTGTAAAGTGCAGCGTGACCTTGACTAGCGTCCTTTTGTGCAGTGCTGAACATGGCGACTGGAATGCTACCAGCATAGTCTGTACGGTCTGAAAGACCTTCTGACCTACCAAGAAGTTGTGAAGTCTGAGCTCGGCATTACAACATTTATGTCCAAACAACCGGCAAAAATAAATTTGGCATCCATTGGCCGCTTCAAAACGGCGGGGCGTTGCCAGGCTGTATTTACACACTGCGTATTGAAAGGAGTCGTTTTCAAATGCATATTAGGGCCACTAGTGTAGACTTGACATCCCTTTAAATAAAATCTTTTGAACAGCTGGTACAAACCTATCCAGGAGCAGGAATACCTGAATACCTTAATTAGCTGGATTCCAGGTGTATTTATCGATATCTACTAGTTATCTTCAATAGGTTTCAATGAAACAGTTCCAATAACAAAGATTATGTTTACACTGATGTCGTTTAGTACTTTCATTATTGGATACTGACAAAACATAACATATGTTATTAATATCTACATGCGAATCTATATAGAACATTTAAATATCACAAATAGGAATATATCACTGGACACTTTAAAAGTTGGGCCCTCAGGGTTAGCTATCTTCAGTGGGTTCCACTTTGTAATTCCATACGAAATAAATGGGTATACTCAGTTTGCACACTGATGGCATGGATTCCATATAATGATGAGTCTGTAAGTTTGCATTTTGTCATCAGCACCCAGGGGGTGATAAATAAAGTGCTGTATCCTTATCAAGCTCAATGTGACACACACAGAACAAATGAGGAGATGATTGCCTGCATTTTTCACATAATCCTCTTGAAAACAACAGGTTCAGTCAAAGTGCATGTTTATGTGAGCACTCCAATGATCTACCAAGAAGCTCGGATGTATTGCCAGAGCACCTCCTTGCAGACCGCTTTCTGCAATCATGGTGAAGACATCAGATAGTAGAGCTGCGGAGGAACTTATAATAAGAGGGTGGATTCAGTTCGCAGGAAACTAAAAGCTCATGCGTTAATGGATTATGTGGAAGCCAGAATCCCAGCTCTATAGTTGCATTCTGCACTTATCAGCTGTGTGCAAGCATGCATCCTTTCTTCTGCTATGAGAACTTGAATGTAGTGCTAGAGAAAAGGCGTGTAGGAGGATGCTCCCTAGAGTACTGTAGAGTCTCGCGATACTGATGTGCATGGATTCCCTAACGTGCTGCAAGTATAGGCAGTGCCCAGACAGGCCAGTGTGTGGACAGGCCTGCGCTTCTGGCTGGAATGTGGTTCTGGTGTGAGGAGAATGTTGAGACCAGCGTCGCTCTCCTCATGCCCACCTGGCCGTACGCTATGGAGCCCGCAATGCCAAGACAAAGGAACTGGAGAACAGAGAGACTGAGAGAAGCTCAATTTTCTTTGTTTTAAAGAAAAATAAAAATCGATGAAGCATCATGTGCCAGGTATTCTTTCACTTCATTTGCTAATTAGGATTGACTTTAGATACATTTTATTAACCACAAAAACTCAAAAGGACCCACACACTGGAACTGCCAGGCGTATTATACCTAAAAATGTACCCATGCTTATGACTACTGTTTTGATAATGTCTGTCTTCAGTAATGCTAGAGCCATTTAATTTATTATTTTGTGTCATCAACTATATTTTTGTCACTGTTATGTATGTTTCATTCTTTTGCCAGGCCTTAATGTTTCCTTTTACATTATAGACTCTCTCTATGGTCTCTCTCTCTCTCTCTTTGGAAACATCAACCATATAGGTAGTCATGGAAAGTTTTTAGAGTATACAGTGACCTCTAGTGGGTAAAGTGTTTTATCAAAGAATGATTTTAACAACCCAGAATTATTGTACTAAATGCCCATTCATTTTAGTAAATGCCAGTGGCTGGGAAGACTGAAATGTAGTATGATTTGACAATGCAGACAAGGTACTTTGCAGTTCTAGTGTTAAAAGTATAATATTTATGCACTATGGAGCGTTATTTGCTCTGACCTAGTTATATGCTCTTTAACAGAACTACTCTGAATAAAAGAGGTCTGCAAATGGAGGAAGGACTCAGACACACACACACTTTATTTCAGAATTGTATTGCATATTTTTGTTATTTATATTAGCATTTATTAAATATTTTTAATTAGCCTGCTTGATTTACTTTGGTATTTTATTTTAAATGGTCACAGACAAACCTAAATAATTGTTATGAAATTTTGTATAGATGTATTTTATTTTTATTACACATTTTGGCTAGTTTTACAGTCTACGCCATATATAATATACTAGTTAAAGACAAAACACAGAAACAAAAAGGTCTTACTACAGATCAGATGGTGGATCAGCACCAGAATGGCAACTATCAGAGACCAGAACACCTAGATGAGCCCATTGATGGATCCTTGAGACCAGACACACACACACACTGCTTACACACAGAACCTTGGCTGCATTTTAAATGGAACTGGATATTAAGTGCAGAGAGGAGAACTAGCTAACTGGGCCTGGTTTCTTCCCGTTCTGTCACAGATGAGGTTTTGGTTCCTTGGTTCCTTGTCACCCACTAATTTGCTTAATTTCTATTGACTATAAATCAATTTGATTTTTAAACTATCTTTGCATTTAATAAAATTAAGTGTTAATATTTGTCATTATATATCACTATCACTCTATTCTCCTATTTAATGCAATTTCAGTGCTTTGTTATGTACTTGATCTGTATTGCTAAAAATTCTTTATAAATAAATGATTGATTGATTTTCCTTTTTATTTGTCAAGAGAAGATGAATCACAAGTTAAAGCGGTTTAAGATGTCCCAAGTAAATATAGTTCAAGCCTTCATACTTTCTCATTGACATCCTTCTCCAATAACTATAAAGTCCAACTTTTGAAGTCTATCTCCTGTTCCACTTTTCAATTTCAGTTTTCAGTGTATTTATAAAACCACAACTCCTATATTGACAGAGTGCCTGTACAGAAAACAAATACATAGATCAAAACAACAAAATAAAGATAACTACTCAGAACACAGGACCAAGCCACTGGAATCACGAAAAATAAAGCCTGATCAAATAAAACCGATTATAATCTACCAGCACTTTAATAGACTTAAAATGTGCAGATTTCACCATAGTTATTGTTGTACCACTGCAGCTGATCACTGATATACACATTAAATAATTCAAACAATACTATTTATTAACTACAAATGAATTACCTTACTCTTTAGCCATCAACTCCTTAATGGCTTCAATCTGAGTCATTGCTTCACAAACGCTCTTTGATTTGTTTTGCATGTCTTTTGCATTTATAGTCCATACACATTCTCAAATACAAATGTAAAAAATTAATTAAATAACACACTTAAGTACTAATATGTACCTTTTAGGTACCAAAATGGACCCTTTAAATAGAAACACGTGCCTTGTGCCGCCTCAGTGACCTTTGTACCTTTATTTCATGAGCCTCTATTGGGCCAATATCTGATCCGTAGAAACATTTCTGTATCTGTACATATGGAGACATTGCATTACTCGATGCTAAGGTTCATTCACATAAAATATCACTGCAAACCTATGCATGATATGTAGACAGAGCACTTTACATACTTTATGTATAGTATCGCCAAATGCACATGCTAAAAAAAAGCAAAAGAAAATGGCCTCTTCCACATAGACTCACAGTTTTTCAACTCTAACTTATTACAAAATCTTTGCCAGCACACTATTTTAAACTTTCAGACACACACACGAGCCATAAAACCATACCTTTCACTCACTTTTCGATTTCATAAAACACTTTTTGCAAACAACACACAATTCTCTATGTAACAAAAATCTAACAGGAAATATCTTGATTTCCTTTTTTAAAAACACAACCAATCAAAGTGCCATACCTTTAACTCATATCAATTACCTCCTGTCCTCTACTGTGCAAAACAGTATACTTTCTTTGCTGCATCAATCATGGCTTTGAATGATCTCTTATGACCAGACCGCATCTCAGTCATAAATGCATTCTCAGTCAAACAACATTCTTAAACTATTTTGTTCATCCTCCGTCATTTAGTCAACCATTTACGATAAAGCAATTGTGCTTTCCAAGTTGTCTGCCAAACAACATTGCACTTAAAAATGTAAATGGCTCAAAATTCATTATATGTGATCTTAGAACTCTTCATTGTTCGAAATAGTTCACCCAAATATTAAATTGGCCTAATTTCTTTATTTAAATACATCCTGAGTGTTTTATTATTTTCTTCTTTCAGATCTTTCAAGTGCCTTAAAATCTTAAACTTGGTGGTCCAAACTTGTGACCCATATTTTCAGAGCTCCATAAGTCCATATATCGTCATAACGTCTCAAGATTACGCATGTAACCTAGCTCCTCAAAGACCAGAAAGCATAAGCATGTAGAGCATCCGGCTTCGGCTTAAGATGAAGCAAGCACTGGCCAGGGATGCTGGAAGTATGGCATAGAACCGCAGCATTTCCTTCCCTCAAGGAACTAAGGTTATGTGTTTAATCTCTTCCAGGCTTCCAGGAGCTTCATGCTTCAAGGATAATAGCTCTCAGAGAGGCCTGCACCTTAGCCCATACTCTGGGCATCATTTAAGGAAGCTCACCTCGACTCACATATTTGCACCTTAGCTGGGCTCACAGCAGCGGAGGCCTCAGAACTCTCTATAGTGGAGGCCACAGAGCTCTGAGTGAGGTTAGGCTCCTGGGCAGAGCTTCAGCATAACAACTCTCTAGAGCAAGAGGGCTCACTGCTGCTCTGCGCTGGAGCATACTGCAGGAAGCTCACCTCGACTCAGAAGTCTTCCAAAGCGAAGTCAGCACAGAAACTCTCTATAGTGAGAGGGAGGCCCTAATGACACTCGCCCATTTCTACAGTCGGCCCGAGAGGCTGATCTGGCTATCTGCTGTGAGACACATTGCCTAGCATTGTGCGGTGACCAAGGACCTCCCATGCGACCACAGTCAGCGCTAATGTGTTGTCTCCATCTAAGAAACAAAGCATCGCCCGGTGACTAAGCTGACCATACAGGTGGAGTTTCAGCAGAAGCTTATGATCAGCCCCCCTCGAAACTGACAGCGCAATCAAAGTACCCTTACCAATAGATTCATGCAACTATACTTGAAACAACGCACCACCAAACAATCTAGATCTGGTGGGAAGGAAGAAGATGAAGTTACTTACGTTTCTGTTGCCTCACTGAAAGTCGCTCACGATTCCCGTGCACGTGGCCGGCGGCCCGGGAAAACGGATCAGTGAAAGGCGCTCTCTCCTCAAAAACCCTCCAAGAACCAAACACATAGAGGCAATGGGCAGGCAACACTGAAACTGCAGTCTGAGATATTTGCTGAGATCTTCTGAATAAAGTAAAGTAACCTGTCTATCAGCCCTAACTATACATTGTGCAGTAAACAGAAGACATCATAACAGCAGAAATGTAAATGTACACACAAGGCAAATCATCATTTCTCTCATTTGAATGAGGATAGAAGGTGCAAATTTTTACTTGCAGAAATGCACTTAGAAAACAATGCAAATAACTACATTTATTTTGCAGCAGCTGCAGTATGTGTTGCAGAGATGGCAACAGTATGCACATCCTTCACTCCAAGTAAAAGTACAGATCTTCCTGTGTTTAAAATACTCAGCAAAAGTGAAATTACACAATACTTACTTTTTATTCAAGTTAAAGTAAATGAAGTATGGGCTCTGACATACCTAAGTAAAAGTACCATTACTGCTATCTGTTTAATTATCAACTAGTGATTAGTTGTATCAAAATAACCATGTTTAATATTTTGTTTACTAATGGATGTATTATGACTGAAATTAAATATATAATATGTAAAAGTAGTGATAATAGCGTCCTTTGCTCCTTACAGTATTTTGAGTAGACTAATGTTAATTTAGTTTAGGCTATTATTAATGGTGCAAGCTGTTTTAATTCTTAACTAGCGAATCACTTCAGCCAAAGCAAGACCCAGGGCGTAGCTAGGGTTTGTGGGAGCCGTAGGTGTTAAGTAGAGTGTCCAGTAAGAAACTGAATAATTAAATGTGAAATAGCACTGCATGATCTTTATTGTAAAATGTTATTTTTTCTGGCTTCCAACATTCTCCACGTGATCACTGTGGTAATAAGATGCAGCAGAACACGAAGTGTGTCGAACAAATTAATGTAAAGATAGCTTTGATAAACAGCCATATATTGGATTACAATCAACCAAAAATTCAGACAACTTTATAGCAATATTTACACAACTATCAATGCTTTTTCTTTGCAATTTACCCGACGTACTTAATTTCTTCAGTCTCACGGTTGAAAAAGGTTACATTAGCATGTTTAGTAGTTGCTATCTGCTACTTTTATAAACCAAGACAGTTTATGAGAGAGAAAATGCTTTTGTGATAAAATGTGGCTTAATCATTGGCACCAGCCTTTTTACATTGTCAGTGAAAACTCAACCTGTTGTATTACTTCATTCATTCTACATGCAAATAATTCAAAATCACATAAAACACACAGCAGCTGTACCCCTCACTTTTTAGTAAGCATATAACAAACCAAATGCTGTTGGTAGAATGTTAGAGAGAGGCCAGCAAGAGTCACTTGCTTACTGTTTCCTTACTAACTTATATTGATTGTTAGGTGATGTTGTCCCATATTTACTCAAAAAATTTACTTTAGTTTATAAAATGATATATTTCTTAGCTTCATACTTCTTTTAAATAAAAAAATAAATAGAAACATAAACAATTTAAAGGGGTTATATGATGTACCAAAAAAATATTTTGGCTAACTTGGTGTAATGCAATGTGTTTCAAAAGGTAAAAAAAAACACATTATTTTCTAGATATTGAACAATGTGTTTTTCCCTTATTACATTAGATACAAGGTTTTATAGCCTCTGTACTCAGCCAGCATAGTGCACTCTCAAGTTCAGAAATCAGTTCTCCATGCTGTCACCAGACAGTGTATACTACTTAACCACTGATTTCCAAAGTTGTATCCCACTTTTAAACCAAAACAAAGTTTCACAATGAATCACAGCATCTCCTAAACGCCTTTTAATCAAAAAACAGCTACAAAGAGAGAATAATAGCTTTTACCTTCTTTCTTTGCGTTAACATTGTGGTGTGTGAAATAAGCCCACACAGTGAAAGCGTAGAGATGTGCATGCGTGTTTGAATGAGATGTTTTGGAAGGTGCTGCCAAGACTTAACTTTTATAAAGAATATCTCTGTGGTTTTGGGACTTTTAGGTGTTTGCAGCACACAGGGACCTTATCTATGCACATACAGCTTACATAACACTCGAAGACAAAAAGATTTTGACCTCTTTAATATATTGACTATCAGATACTTTAATATAATAAGAATGCTACTTATATATTTATTATAATTACTTTAGAAATCAAATATTCTTTACATTGCACAGCACATTTGCAGAATTTCACTTCATCCAGAAATACAAATTTATACGGATATGGATGCTTTCATGTAGCTAATAAACATTAACAAAGAGAGGAGTTTTTAGGCTGCCATGTCGGCCTCCCAACTTTAAATAAACAAAACAGATATATAGTACTGCTGCTGGGTTTTTAGATACTCTGTGTCTGCAGCCAGTAAGAAGGTTATAAACTGTCCCTAAACCAAAGCAGCTTATAACAGAGATGAAGAGAAGACTCTCACTGGACTTCTCCTTTTTGTCCTTTATGGACTAAGAACATATATTACTGGAGTTAAGGTGCACATTTATATAACTACTCAATTTAATTTGCACACTTTTTGCTCAGGAGTTTTTACTCAGCATATACAAGCCCATCGTAGTCTCTAATAGTAGAGGATCTTCCAGATGCTTCAGAGACAGCTGGAAAACATACAAACACAGTTGGATCTACAGCAAGGATAAAATCAGCCTGAGTTACTGAAGTGTAGAGACACAATTGCAAAGATGTGAATTACTTATTTAAGGAATGATTCAAATTGTCAAATCATAATAATGGTGTTTGGGATCCAATATACATGTATGAAAAAATTTCCCTTTCTTCTGCCACGTGAACTTCATTTCTGGTGCAGAGAATAAGACATGGGAGGAAGCTCTAGTGTTCTGCAGATCTATGCTGCACTGATCTAGTCTATTTTCATACGCCATGTAATAAAATCAGATCAAAAATGAGACTAAAATGCCCAGACAGACAGAGGTTTGGACAGGCCTGCGTTTTCTGAATGGAGGTTGGAACTGGCTGAATATGGTGAATGTTCCAGCATCTACCTTCTCTCTGCCTTCCATCATACCCACCTAGACCAAATCGTTGTGGAGCTATAACATCAAGACAGAGCAATGGGGAGAACAGAGACTGTGAGGAGAAACTCAATTTCATTTGTCTTAAGAAATAAAAGGCCAGAAGTAATGAAAGCTTGATGCATATTGCATAAAAACTTCTTCATACCATAGGATATTCTGTATATTAGTCCCACTAAATCTATAAATATCTTTCTCAGCCCAGAAAAGCATAGAGCACGGGCATTGCTTTGCAACCAATCGGACATAGCTAAGTTCATTTTGTCCATCTTATTTTAAAATAGTTTTATGACTGTGAAAAAGTTGAATAATCTATCAGTTATAAAACCAGTTATATTTATTTCTGAAGGTTACTGTAATCCTTAGCATCAGCAGAGAGGCCATCACTGTAGTTTATCTGTATGCAAAAGTTACCTTAGTGCTTAGATGTCGTATCAGGAGAAATGTGATTTATACAGCTAAATGTACTCTTTATGTTAATGTTTATTTATGTGCCTGTAAATCTAAAATCAGTAAGATTTAAGTAAATTTTTAAAAAAATTCTCTGATTATGCTCCTTGTAAGTCCTGGTAGGTACTGTAATCATGAAGGCTTAGTGTACTTAAGTTTTAAAAATTGCCAAAATACAAAAAGAAAGAAAGGTACAACATGTGTAAAAATGTAATTATTTTGTCAGTTATCATCATTTTATATATTACTCAGAAAATCTCTACTGTCAGATTGCCCTCATTGTAGCTACTGTATAGGAGAAAACTCAATAACTTCCAAAAGAACAATCAGCTAATAATTTTAGCAGTTTATGAAACCACAACAAGACTAAATATCACCGTGTTCAGATGGAGATTTCAGACATGTCTTTATCCTAAACAAGCTAATCTCAAATTTGATGGAGTCTCAAAAAACACTGGCACAGGAGACAGAGAGTTGAAAAAACAGACATTTTTTGAAGAAGGTCAGCTGGAGGCATGATTCATTATAAGCGATGCACTTCAGGAGGAGAGTCTCTCAAAGAGTGAAGGCAGACGAAGTGGAGAGAGACCTTCAGCGTGTTATCAGTGTTGAGTTCAAAGGTAGATAAGTAGATACAGTTTATGGGCAGCTTGCATATTTTGGAAGGCACTATAGATGCTGAAAGGTATATAGATTTTAGAGGAACATATACCCCCTCCCAGGCTGATATATATTCCAGGCCTTATGTATTTCCCAGCCAGGACAGTACAAACCCTGAAGCTGCAGCTATTACAACAGCAGGACTACTCTGGGTGCTGGTGCCTGCTGCTGATCCCAGATCTTTCACCTACAAGAATATTCATTAAATGAATAATACAGCAAAGATGACCACAAGCTCTAAAATGGAACTAAAGTCCAACTTCAAAAACTCCAGAAGCACTTAACCTCGATGCCCAGATGTCCACAGTGGCTATAATAAAAGTATGTAGCGGCAGCAATATCAGTGTATCAAATGGTGTAGTGAAAACAATACCTCGCCGCACAAAACAGTACTTCAACGGTATTTTATCATATGAGACAACATATCATATGAATTACAAAGGAGGCGCAAAAGACGCAAATCTCTGTAATTCTGATCATAACTTGTCAGACGATTTGATATTCATCCTAGAGCATTTATGCACTGCAAGAGTAATGTGGCATATTTTCTGCCTGAAGGTACATTTGTCCGTAAAGGCAATTCCTTCGGCTGTCTAAGAACATCTCAAACTAACAACCAAGGTTTTGAATACAAGATTATAGGAATCTTTCAGGAATTTCAGACAGCCAAGTAGTAGCTAAAAAGTGCGCAGTGTAACTAACTTCACACAATATAATCAATAATTCGGGCCAATAAAATTTGCCAAAAATGTGTGTGTTAGCTAAGGCTAACTGCCTAGCTAAATAGCTGCCTGATGCTAGCACAGTCTAATTTTTTAAATACAAAGCCCCAAATATATTTATTCAACGACTAGGTGCACAATGCATTTACTGAAAAACAAGTCTTTGATGTTGAGACAGGCCCCAACACAGCTAAGTAGTTTAGTGAATGGATTGATCAATGCTCCATCTGCAATTTGAGTCTCCATAAATGTATTATAACATTTGGTCTAAAATGTTGAGTTTGATTGAAATTTTCATTTGTTTATCTCATATGCAGTGCATTCATGGATTTCTAATTATTTTCCTAAATTTAGCTGTTAAGTACACAGTCTTTTACCTATTTTTCTCATTTTTACTGTTTTACTTTAAATCAAAGTTTATAATGTTGTGATTTTCCTCATAGCTTGTAGTTGGGCCTTTGTTCATTTAAAAGTTTAATTTCATCTGACGTTTCTTTTTCTGTTTCCACTCATTCCTTTTCCTTTTAATTTGAGAATTATAATTAGAAATTTTGTCTGACAAATAACTAAAATTAATAATTAATATGAATATATATATTTATTTATTTATATTTAGCTACTAGCTGATCCCATCAGAGCTTATGTTTCAGCTGGTTTAAACCAAGCCCCCTTGGTTTAATTTCTTTAGATTTTTATTTCTGTTTCCACCATTGCTGTAATTTTGGTAATTGGTGTAATTATAATTTTTTTGGTAATTATAACTATCGCTAAAATGTAAATTATATTTAATAAAATAAAAAGTAAAAAATATATATAATTTTATTTATTTTAGTTAATAATTATTTTGTTTTACAAAATATTTTTGTGATATGCATTCTGTGCATCTGTCAACACGTACTGGATAGATTTGACCTTTGTTTTTTCTTTATAATGTTTCCTGACCTAATTGTAAAGCACATTATGCTGCTTCAAATACAAAACAAAATCAAATTATTTATTAATACACAATTAATATATACATATATACAATTATATTTAGCTTCTATCTGATCCCATCAGAGCTCGGGTTTCAGCTGGCGCTGCATGTTCAGCTCCTCCAGCATCTACACAGAGCTCCTCACAGACTGAAAAGAGGAGAGAGAAAGCTGATGTTCTTCTCCTCTTTTCTTTTGGTGCCCAGAGGAAGCTGTTCTCTACAGTTTCTGTGTCAGTACAAATCATTCAAGCCATTTATCTAGACTGATCCTGACCATACAACCCAACCAAGACTGCAGTGATTGTGATTTCTGTAAAGTCATTGTCCACCTGTTCAGTTTAACCAGGGTGGAGCTCAATGTCATCTAAAGTGGGCGATCTGCCGCGCTGCACTGAGACACGCGCTGATCAACTGGCGGCACTCTGTTACACACAACACAGCACTTGTGTTCAGCAACACAAAACAACAAACAGGAGTCACAGGATTTGTGTCTCTTGCCTGTAGACAGCTTTCGAGGAAGCGCAGTATGCTTTTTTGGAGGTGACTCTCCGTGTGACTCTGAAGGGCAACCACCCGCACAGGATTTTATAGAGAGTCACCCCGACTGACCAAACAGTAGCCGGTCCTGCATGATAGCGCTGACCGAACCATTCAGGAGGGCGTACTGAAGAGTGCCTGAGAGACACAGCAACAACAGAAAGACTCAGTCCAAAATATCTTTCAACGGTTTCTCTTTGTTTTGATCATCATCTCACGTACAAACACATCCACAGAGTGATGTAGAGATCTTTCCTGCTGTAACGATAAAACTAACCTGAAAACCATCTGTAGGCCGAGTCCTTTACTAGGTCTCCACAGCCAAAGTCCAGCAGCTTGACTTCATGTGAGTCCGTGAAATCAGCAGGTTCTGGGGCTTGGCGTCCCGGTGCAGGACTCATGCTCTCGCAGTGTTTCAGCGCTGATGAGCTGCTGCAGCACTTTCTTTGCCAGGCTCTCATCCAGGTAGCCGTTCTCCTCACAGAAACTCTGGAGATCTTGGCAAAGGCAGGGACGCTCCAGGATCATGATGTATTGAGCGGGACTGTCAAACCACTCCACGAGCTGCAGGACATTGGGGCAGGCAGGAGCTGAATTCACCAGAGTCATCAATGCCACCTCCAGCGGCAGCCGGCCATGTCCTTCCTGCAGGGACAAATGCTGGCACGTTATATCCAGATGTGTTCAAACCAATGAGAAACAGAACAGATTCACTCACAACTTTCCAGTCTCCTCTGCGCGTGACTTTGAGAGACATATTTGATGGCAACCTGTAGACAGAACAAGCTCCTGTATAACATATACTGATCTCAATTCTTAGGCTTCTTGAATGAATAACAGAAGGAAATGTCTTACTGGCAGTCCATCAGATCTGCGTGTCCCAGCAAACACAGAGCCAAATCCACCTCTTCCCCAGCAATGAACCTTCACATATGTTCCTGTAACATAAGATCACAAGAAATGTCTGCGAGAGAAAACACGTTGTAGTATCTAACACTGTTCAGTAACAAGTCTTCTCATAATCTGAGCCTGATTTCTTTAATGTAAGTCTATACTGACCTCTGCGAGAGCGTTTGGCAGGTCTTCTGCATGAGGTGGATGGACGCTGATCTCCTTGACTGCCGCTCTGCCACTTCCTCTTCCTGTTAGTCTGATCCGCTGACACAGAAACGGCCAACTCAGAAGGTAGAGGAGCTATATAGCCAGCAGCTCTTGACTCAGTGTCTGGGTTTGGTTTGGCAGCGGTTCCTGGTCGTGGTCACCAGAGACACGTCTCCCAACCTCCTGAACAGCAGCACTCCTGGATCTGGAGCGGCCTGAAGATGGAGCATTTCATCCATACAATAACTAAAGGTCCTATTATAATAACCAGATATCACATACCAATAACATAAATAATAAACAACTGAAATATAAAAAACACTCACTGCGTCTTTCAGCCATGTGAGCCATTGAAATCTCCACCAAACTCCAATAAATCAAAAATAAAAATAAAATTAAAATTAAAAAAATAAAATTAAAATTAAATTAAAATAAAATAAAATAACTGACCAAACTAATGAAATGAATGAATGAACAAGTAAATAAATACTGTCCTCAGAAATACTCCTCTGAAGTAGAAACAATTGAATACGCCTCGAACTTCTTTGTAAATGAAAAAAATAATATAATAAAAGTGTTCTCAGAAATAATCTGAACTCTCTGCGTATAGAAATCTTCCAAAAGTCAAAAATCCCAGTTTTACGCAGAAAATACTCTCCAAAAGTCTTTGAAGTCGTCTCGTCTCGTCTCTCAAAACAGTGTTTATATTTTCAGCCGAATTCATATCGTTACACTCGTTGCTATGACGACGTCGCGTGCGTACGTCCGTTTATTCACAAATAGACCTAGTTACATCAAATATCTTGATCCATGATTAGGATGGTTTGCGTTTTTTCAGATTTTTTATTTATTATTTTTATGTAAGCTATTTATTATTATTATTATTATTATTATTATTATTATTATTATTATTATTATTATTATTATTATATTTTATATTGTTTTATTATAAGCTCTGGCTAAATTAAAACAAATATTTAAGTTATTATTAACAACTTAAGTTAACTGCGGTTTTATATTCATATTTTATGGACTAGCTAAGGGGAAACGATCAGGTCACGTGATTCGAATACGCACACAATAAATATATGACTGACAATGTTAAATCGATTAAATTAATTTTTAATAAAATACTCAATCACTTCAAATGAAAAAGTATATATGTGATTAACATATGTGATTATATATGCTTTTTTTTTTTTTTTTTTTTTATAAGCAACCTATGCGCGCTCACGCACTCGGTCTGTTGGGTTCGAATTTTAGTTGCTATAGCGACGAGTGCATTGCTGGAGGCCATCGCTGTCTTATGAGAGATGAAGCGACTTCAAAGAGACTTTTGCAGATAATTATCCTGAGAATACTTATTTAACCGTTCTTCTCTTAATTTTGAAGAAGTTTGGAGGGTTTTTTCTACTTGGTTGGTGTATTTCCGAGGACAGTATACATTTATTATTTCATTCGCTAATTGATTTAGCTTGTTGCTATTTTGTTATTTTTCTTGCTTTGTATTTGTATTTATTGGAGTTTGGTTTGGTTTAAATGGCTCACATGGCTGAAAGACGCGGTGAGTGTTTTATATTTCAGTTGTTTATTATTTGTGTTATTGGTATGTGATATCTGGTTATTATAATAGGACCTTTAGTTATTGTATGGATGAAATGCTCCATCTTCAGGCCGCTCCAGATCCAGGAGCGCTGCTGTTCAGGAGGTTGGGAGACGTGTCTCTGGTGACCACGACCAGGAACCGCTGCCAAACCAAACCCAGACACCGAGTCAAGAGCTGCCTGGCTATATAGCTCCTCTACCTTCTGAGTTGGCCGTTTCTGTGTCAGCGGATCAGACTAACAGGAAGAGGAAGTGGCAGAGCGGCAGTCAAGGAGATCAGCGTCCATCCACCTCATGCAGAAGACCTGCCAAACGCTCTCGCAGAGGTCAGTATAGACTTACATTAAAGAAATCAGGCTCAGATTATGAGAAGACTTGTTACTGAACAGTGTTAGATACTACAACGTGTTTTCTCTCGCAGACATTTCTTGTGATCTTATGTTACAGAAACATATGTGAAGGGTTCATTGCTGGGAAGAGGTGGATTCGGCTCTGTGTTTGCTGGGACACGCAGATCTGATGGACTGCCAGTAAGACATTTCCTTCTGTTATTTATTCAAGAAGCCTAAGAATTGAGATCAGTATATGTTATACAGGAGCTTGTTCTGTCTACAGGTTGCCATCAAATATGTCTCTAAAGTCACGCCAGAGGACTGAAAAGTTGTGAGTGAATCTGTTCTGTTTCTCATTGGTTTGAACACATCTGGATATAACACAGCATTTGTCCCTGCAGGAAGGACATGGCCGGCTGCCGCTGGAGGTGGCATTGATGACTCTGGTGAATTCAGCTCCTGCCTGCCCCAATGTCCTGCAGCTCGTGGAGTGGTTTGACAGTCCCGCTCAATACATTATGATCCTGGAGCGTCCTGTTCCTTGCCAAGATCTCCAGAGTTTCTGTGAGGAGAACGGCTACCTGGATGAGAGCCTGGCAAAGAAAAGTGCTGCAGCAGCTCATCAGCAGCGTTGAAACACTGCGAGAGCCGCGGAGTCCTGCACCGGACGTCAAGCCCCAGAACCTGCTGATTTCCACGGACTCACATGAAGTCAAGCTGCTGGACTTTGGCTGTGGAGACCTAGTAAAGGACTCCGGCCTACAGATGGTTTTCAGGTAGTTTTATCGTTACAGCAGGAAAGATCTCTCTACATCACTCTGTGGATGTGTTTGTACGTAGATGATGATCAAACAAAGAGAAACCGTTGAAAGATATTTTGGACTGGAGTCTTTCTGTTGTTGCTGTGTCTCTCAGGCACTCTTCAGTACGCCCCTCCTGAATGGTTCGGTCCAGCGTCGCTATCATGCAGGACCGGCTACTGTTTGGTCAGTCGGGTGACTCTCTATAAAATCCTGTGCGGGTGGTTGCCCTTCAGAGTCACACGGAGAGTCACCTCCAAAAGCATACTGCGCTTCCCTCGAAAGCTGTCTACAGGCAAGAGACACAAATCCTGTGACTCCTGTTTGTTGTTTTGTGTTGCTGAACACAAGTGCTGTGTTGTGTGTAACAGAGTGCCGTCAGTTGATCAGCGCGTGTCTCAGTGCAGCGGCGGCAGATCGGCCCACTTTAGATGACATTGAGCTCCACCCCTGGTTAAACTGAACAGGTGGACAATGACTTTACAGAAATCACAATCACTGCGGTCTTTGGTTGGGTTGTATGGTCAGGATCAGTCTAGATAAATGGCTTGAATGATTTGTACTGACACAGAAACTGTAGAGAACAGCTTCCTCTGGGCACCAAAAGAAAAGAGGAGAAGAACATCAGCTTTCTCTCCTCTTCTTCAGTCTGTGAGGAGCTCTGTGTAGATGCTGGAGGAGCTGAACATGCAGCGCCAGCTGAAACCCGAGCTCTGATGGGATGGGAAGCTAAATATAATTGTATATATATGTATATATTAATTGTATTAATAAATAATTTTATTTTGTTTTGTATTTAAAGCAGCATAATGTGCTTTTATAATTGAGACAGGGAAAAGCACTCAGAAAAATAAATCAAATCAAAGGTCAAATCTATCCAGTAGTTGATGACAAATAAATAAATACACACACACACACACACATATATATATATATATATATATATATATATATATATATATATATATATATATATATATATATATACATACATATATAAAGGAACAAGTGGAAACAGAAATAAGAAACACATCAGAAGAAACAAAATTCATTCATTGTATCTTACGAATAAATAATCAAAACTAAACTCAAATGACATAAAACATGCAAATGTTAAAGGAGAGAGCAACAGCATCCACCCACTTTGTTCTGAAATCCATTTCATGAGATTTTGAAAATGTCTTAAGTTTTTCACAAACTTTAATTTGAAGTAAAACAGCATTTAAACAGTATTTGGACAAATAATATGCATGTACTGTACATAAAAATGTTTAACTAGTTTGTGTAAGGAAATTGACTGTGACTACAAACATTTTTTAAAATATGCATTTATAATAATACAAATAATGCATTAAATAAAAAAGTCAAAATACAAAAAATTACAAAAACATAGAATGTGAATAGTGATCAGTCAAAAAGTTTAATTATTGTTGCGGCTTTGGCTTTAGTCATCATAGTAATCACTGAATATTTGAAAGATACCACAAGCGTAAAACTCTGAATTTAAACAGTCGATAGCAAATACTTAACAACGCATACATACAGCTCATTCAGAAGCACCAGACTGTCGGAGCAAAGACTTCACTGACAGTTTTGGTTTTTTACAGCCTTTGCACGCACCTTTTTTTATATTCCCCCAGGTTAACAAAGCTGTTGTCCATAAAATGTGTTGCACAAATTCACAAAAAAACATCTGGGTTGTGCTTTTAAGTTGTAAGCAATCTTAATGATTCCTAACTATACTTTCAGAAAGGCCAAATAAAGCTCTTTTACGTTCACACAGAAACAGCTTCTCGTGACATGGCTGCATCAAAACTGTTGTGCTTTCTGAAGCCATGAACATTCGGGCTGCGTTATGCAAATATTCTTGACGTAGAGATTTGGGAGCATGTTCAAATGAGCAGTTTTACAGGGGGTTGGTAGATTTTATAAAGAATATCTCTTTAAGTTTGACATTTTAGTCTCTGCAACTTTTAGGGATTTAGGGATCGTATCCATGTTCTAGAGCTTGTAAAACCTTCACATTTTTAATATTTACTCAATATATTAAACTGTTACACCAAAAAGTCTTCTGGGCATGAGTTCGGACGGGTGATGGTGGACATGTTTTTCTTGTGGTCATCACAGTATTTATGAACTTCAGTCCAGATAATCTGACATTTAATCAGTCCAAAGTCAAACAGGACAAGTCCAGTGAGAGCCATCTCCATTTTTGCTGCAGTGCGGTGCTTTGGTTGAAGGATGTTGAGCACTGAGCAGTTTATCACCTTCACTGAGCTGCTGACGGGCAGCAGTTTATTTAAAACAACTAAACCAAACTGGGAAGTCTTCATCTTTGTTGACCCTGGAACAACATTGTGATTAGCCAATCTGATCTGAAGAAACAGTTTATAGTTTTTGTGAAGTTGAGTCTTGCAATCAGTGTTTTCTCTGATTTTATTTCCTCTGATTTTATGGGTAAAGTTGGGTTTAAGTATAAAGATAAGGTCAAAATTACATTTTTTTTATTAAAATGTTGTTCCAGAACACATATAACTCAGCAATGTCAAAAAGTAGCTAAATATAATAATTGGTGTATCAGCACAGAATATGTATAATCCATGGTGCTATAATTTATCATGCTCATGCTAAAAAATGTACATTTAGACAAAGGCAAATCCTAATTTGTCTTATTTGAATGAGGATTGTGGTGTGGATTTTTTTGCATGCAGAAATGGATGAACAACAATGCAAAGAACGGCTACATTTGTTTGCTTTTGTTTTTCATTTCAGGTTTGACAAACAGTCTGGTCAAGCCACTTCAATGTGACTGAAACAGGCTTTGTGTGTTTGAATGAATTTGAACTTTGAATGGCCGATACAGTCCTACAGACATGGTTTAAAACAGCTAAAATATAAAAGCACAGGACCTCTGTGTGAGATTTGGTGTAATGCAGTTTAAACAGAAGACAGCTTCATTAAAAGAACAGTTTACCCAAAAGGTAATTTAGGTCGTTTATTACACCACAAACTACTCACTCCCAAGCCAACCTAGCTGTATACAACTTTCCTCTTTCAGACAAAAACAATTGGAGTTTTTATTTTCAATTTATCCTGGCTTTTCCAAGCTTGGTAATGCTGCTGAGTAGCTTGAACATTATTTGCGATCTCCACAAATCAGATATATCCACAAGCACTGCGTCATAAAACTATACGCCTCAGGGGATATCACATGTCTTCTGAAGCAGATCGATGGGTTTTGTAAATTAAAATATGTAAAACGTAAATAACTGACTAAATGAGTGCCGATCTGTGGTAAATAACCTAGATTAGCCAAAAGAGATTTTTTTAAGTCAATGATTTAGGTGATTTAGGCTTGTTAATGATATATAATGTCTTTTTCCATAATCTACATATAAGCCTTAAGCACTTGGACCTGGTAATCATTGCTTGCAGCTATATTTTTATATATATCTTTTCTTGTGTGCATAAAATAACTGAACTTGAATACATATCATTTATAGGGATTACATAAACTTATTCTGCTTGATGTTTGACTTTCATATAAAACGGCATTTGAACACATGAACAGTTAGATTTGGGTATTACTTTCACGTGAAGGGTTTCGTGCAGATAATCACCGATATAGATAGAGATGTCCTTATACAGTAGGTCTTTAATATCTTTTCTTCAGAAATGTAAACTTCTTTTTTTAAATAGCCAGATATCTGACTACCCAACTTAAGTAAACAAAACAGATGCTGTAGGATTTGAATGTTTCGTGTCAGCAGCTCAGTGAAGGTGATAAACGGTTCAGTCCTCAACAATCCTTAGACCAAAGCAGCTCACTACAGCAGAGATGAAGATGATTCTTACCGGACTTCTCCTGTTTGTCCTTCAAGAACTAACAACATACAGTACTGGAGTTAAAGTGCACTTTTACGTGACCACTCCACTGACCTGTGCTGTTGCTCAGGGGTTTTGTGAAGAGTTTTATAAAAATATGTCTGTCATCTCTAACAATGATGACTTTAAGATGCTTGAAGAGGCAGCTGGAGGAACGTATGGTGATAGCTGGATCAACAGCGAGAAAACTCATGCAAGTTACTGAAGTACGAGGACACCATTACCTCCGTGGTGGGAATCCTTCTAGAAAATCTCCCTTTTTGTATAGACACTCTTGGGGATCGTTGGAAACGAGCTTCATGTTCGAATAAATATCCTTTCTTCTGCCACGTGAACTTCATTCTGGTGCAGGAGAATAAGACATGGGAGGAAGCTCTGGTATTCTGCAGGTCTAACTACACCGATCTGGCTTCTTTTCATTTCGGGTGGCCAGTAAACCAGATTAAAAGTGAGACTAAAAATGCCCAGACAGACAGGGTTTGGACAGGCCTGCGCTTCTTGTATGGACACTGGTTTTGGCTGAACGTGAAGGATGTACAGAACAACCTTCCTCTGCCGTCGTGTCCACGTGAGCCGTACCGCTGTGGAGCCCGCAACACCAAGACAGAGAGATGGGAGAACAGAGACTGTGAGGAGAAACTCAACTTCATTTGTATCAAGAAATAAAGGCAAGTGATTATGTTTGATTCTATCAATGTGAAAAATATATAGTGAATATAATGGAAAAGAGTAACTTATACAGTTAACTCACTTTCTCTTCTGTTGTCAGATGAAGATGAGTGTCTCTCACGCTTCTGCTGTTCTTTGATGCGGTTCTGCTCTGATTTCATGGTGTCCTCTCTTTGAAAGCGGTCGCCAATTGTGTCCAACCGGTTCTTAAGATGTCATTTAAATTGTGTTGAATTGAGTAATTATTGTTGAAGTGATTAGTATAATTTTTCTATTCTTTAAAATATATATTTAAATGTAACTTTAAAAAACTAAATACATTTTTAATCAAACACCAACTTCATTGTGTGAAATATATAACAGATTTAAATTTTACTGAGTTTTTAGAATATTTAGAGATTTTATGAAGGTAGTATAGTTATTCTTTGTATTAGGTTATTATGCCAGGCTTTATAATGTCAGTGAGTGACTGCTAAATTCAAAAGTTCATTCATCCATCATAAACATACTTAACACAGCTCTGGTGGGTTAATAAATGCCTTCTGATTTCACTACACTTTATATAGTACAATAACTAGCTTCCGGTCAAACAGGCGTACAGAACTGACTTAACTTTCACAAAGTAGGATGTAGCTTAGAATGTCATGACAGCATTTTGCTGAAACATGTTTTTGTAAAATATGCTTTGCATCAGAAAGCCTATATTTGTGTTGAATAGAGCTTCAAAAACTTTACTTTAAAAGTAAAGTAGATGGACAAAGCAGTTTATATAAAGGTTTATATAAATGAGTTAAAATAGCTCATTAAAATTTTAAATGTGTGGCAATAAACCTAAATAACCTGTAATTTTTACATAGTTTAAAAACAAAGAACACAAAAAGAACAGACTTGTGTACCGTTACAGACACTGTTACTATGTTCTCTCTTCAAACACTACAGACCTCCTTTAAATATCTAACACACAGGAACATTAAACACGAGCATGTCTTCCCTTTACTTAAAACAGATTATATCACTTATTCCCTAAATGTACTCCCTTAAAGCAGTCTGTTTGCAAAGCATGCAGGAAATATAGATAGTAAACTGACCATTTTAATTCTGTTAGGTACAGTGAACAGAATAAAACTCTTTTGTTTTAAGTGTTTAAACATTCTATCTGCATTACAAATATTTACTAAAATATTAAAAATACTAAAAAAATTAAAAATATAAAAAAACCTATAGATTTAATCCACCTTTTTCTTGCTTCAGTATAGTAAAAAGTTTAAATAGACAGCACCTCTTTCTCTAATCTCTAACATGACTTTACAAGTAAATACACACAGCACTTAAATGTAGTAAATATATGGGTCATTACGAGGAAGTCATAGCAGAACTGATTTAAATTCTCAGCAACATTTCATGAAGTCAAACTATTAAACCTAAATCTTTAAACCAATTTCTCAAGCTTATTAATGTTTCTATGTATATGCATATTTAGCAAGTAACGTAATATATTTTACATCTATTGCTTATTTATTTGTTGTTTTTCATTTGTCATATACAGTGCTTCATAGGTTTGTAGTTTTTTTTTACACCTCTAATAAAATGTTGTAATGTTGTGATTTACCTCATAGCTGGTAGGTTTACTTGATTTTTAAAGGAATAGTTCAACCAAAAACAAAAATGGGCTTTGTAGTTTTTTCCTCATTAAAGCTGTTAAGAACATAGTCTTGTTTCTTTTCTTTTTAAAATACCATACACTTAAGTACATACCATACACACTTTAAATACCATAAACACCAATCAAAATATGTAATGTTGTGATTTACCTCATATCTGTCACAATCTGGTCAAGGAAAGACTCAGAATTCAGGAAAAGAAGGGAGTTTATTGAAACAAGGCAATGAGCGGCTTCTAGACCATCACATGAACTGAAGATATCTCTTAATAAAGAGTTCATAACAGTAAGTATAAAGTTCTTTCCTCAACAGATGATCGCTGAGAAAGAGAGTGCTTCGGGTTGGCAGGCAGAAATGACCAGAGCTCTATGTGTGTAACCTCAAGATCAGGCTCTGTTATATGGAGTTATATGGAGTGAGGGCAAGTGGCTGCAGCTGCGGCTGATCAGTCGTCTGGTGATGGTGAGCCTGACCAGGTGTGAGGATCGGCGGTCAATATCTTGTTTCTTTCTTTCATTCTTTAACAAATATTTTTTTTCTCACTGTTACTCTCTGATTGATCATTTGCATGTTATGTTTAAGTCGTTTGAGTTTAGTTTTGACTTCATCTGATTAGTAACACAATATTAATCACTCCTGGGCCTTTTTTCATTTAAGCCCTTGGTTTAATGTCTTCAGATTTTTACGTTTCCACGGTTGCTGTTGCTTTTTGGTAATTAGATAACTATAGCTAAAATGTAAATTATATTTAATAAAATAAAAATAATTTTATTTATTTTAGTTAATAATTATTTTGTTTTACAAAATATTTTAATCATTTGCATTCTGTGCATCTGTCAACACGTACTGTATAGATTTGACCTTTAGTTTTTTCTTTATAATGTTTCCTGACCTAATTGTAAAGCACATTATGCTGCTTTAAATACAAAACAAAATAAAATTATTTATTAATACAATTAATATATACATATATATACAATTATATTTAGCTTCCCATCCCATCAGAGCTCGGGTTTCAGCTGGCGCTGCATGTTCAGCTCCTCCAGCATCTACACAGAGCTCCTCACAGACTGAAGAAGAGGAGAGAAAGCTGATGTTCTTCTCCTCTTTTCTTTTGGTGCCCAGAGGAAGCTGTTCTCTACAGTTTCTGTGTCAGTACAAATCATTCAAGCCATTTATCTAGACTGATCCTGACCATACAACCCAACCAAAGACTGCAGTGATTGTGATTTCTGTAAAGTCATTGTCCACCTGTTCAGTTTAACCAGGGGTGGAGCTCAATGTCATCTAAAGTGGGCCGATCTGCCGCCGCTGCACTGAGACACGCGCTGATCAACTGACGGCACTCTGTTACACACAACACAGCACTTGTGTTCAGCAACACAAAACAACAAACAGGAGTCACAGGATTTGTGTCTCTTGCCTGTAGACAGCTTTCGAGGGAAGCGCAGTATGCTTTTGGAGGTGACTCTCCGTGTGACTCTGAAGGGCAACCACCCGCACAGGATTTTATAGAGAGTCACCCCGACTGACCAAACAGTAGCCGGTCCTGCATGATAGCGACGCTGACCGAACCATTCAGGAGGGGCGTACTGAAGAGTGCCTGAGAGACACAGCAACAACAGAAAGACTCCAGTCCAAAATATCTTTCAACGGTTTCTCTTTGTTTGATCATCATCTACGTACAAACACATCCACAGAGTGATGTAGAGAGATCTTTTCCTGCTGTAACGATAAAACTACCTGAAAACCATCTGTAGGCCGAGTCCTTTACTAGGTCTCCACAGCCAAAGTCCAGCAGCTTGACTTCATGTGAGTCCGTGGAAATCAGCAGGTTCTGGGGCTTGACGTCCCGGTGCAGGACTCCGCGGCTCTCGCAGTGTTTCAACGCGCTGATGAGCTGCTGCAGCACTTTCTTTGCCAGGCTCTCATCCAGGTAGCCGTTCTCCTCACAGAAACTCTGGAGATCTTGGCAAGGAACCGGACGCCCAGGATCATAATGTATTGAGCGGGACTGTCAAACCACTCCACGAGCTGCAGGACATTGGGGCAGGCAGGAGCTGAATTCACCAGAGTCATCAATGCCACCTCCAGCGGCAGCCGGCCATGTCCTTCCTGCAGGGACAAATGCTGCGTTATATCCAGATGTGTTCAAACCAATGAGAAACAGAACAGATTCACTCACAACTTTCAGTCTCCTCTGCGGCGTGACTTTAGAGACATATTTGATGGCAACCTGTAGACAGAACAAGCTCCTGTATAACATATACTGATCTCAATTCTTAGGCTTCTTGAATGAATAACAGAAGGAAATGTCTTACTGGCAGTCCATCAGATCTGCGTGTCCCAGCAAACACAGAGCCAAATCCACCTCTTCCCAGCAATGAACCCTTCACATATGTTCCTGTAACATAAGATCACAAGAAATGTCTGCGAGAGAAAACACGTTGTAGTATCTAACACTGTTCAGTAACAAGTCTTCTCATAATCTGAGCCTGATTTCTTTAATGTAAGTCTATACTGACCTCTGCGAGAGCGTTTGGCAGGTCTTCTGCATGAGGTGGATGGACACTGATCTCCCTGACTGCCGCTCTGCCACTTCCTCTTCCTGTTAGTCTGATCCGCTGACACAGAAACGGCCAACTCAGAAGGTAGAGGAGCTATATAGCCAGGCAGCTCTTGACTCGGTGTCTGGGTTTGGTTTGGCAGCGGTTCCTGGTCGTGGTCACCAGAGACACGTCTCCCAACCTCCTGAACAGCAGCGCTCCTGGATCTGGAGCGGCCTGAAGATGGAGCATTTCATCCATACAATAACTAAAGGTCCTATTATAATAACCAGATATCACATACCAATAACACAAATAATAAACAACTGAAATATAAAACACTCACGCGTCTTTCAGCCATGTGAGCCATTTAAACCAAACCAAACTCCAATAAATACAAATACAAAGCAAGAAAAATAACAAAATAGCAACAAGCTAAATCAATTAGCGAATGAAATAATAAATGTATACTGTCCTCGGAAATACACCAACCAAAGTAGAAAAAAACCCTCCAAACTTCTTCAAAATTAAGAGAAGAACGGTTAAATAAGTATTCTCAGGATAATTATCTGCAAAAGTCTCTTTGAAGTCGCCTCATCTCTCATAAGACAGCGATGGCCTCCAGATGCACTCGTCGCTATAGCAACTAAAATTCGAACCCAACAGACCGAGTGCGTGAGCGCGCATAGGTTGCTTATAGCAAAAAAAAAAGCATATATAATCACATATATTAATCACATATATACTTTTTCATTTGAAGTGATTGAGTATTTTATTAAAAATTAATTTAATCGATTTAACATTGTCGTCATATATTTATTGTGTGCGTATTCGAATCACGTGACCTGATCGTTTCCCCTTAGCTAGTCCATAAAAATATGAATATAAAACCGCAGTTAACTTATGTTGTTAATAATAACTTAAATATTTGTTTTTAATCTCAAAATCCCGTTCAAATAATATTTATTACGTCTACACTTACTCATATTGATATTCATCAAATTCATATTTTCAGTTAAGGGAATAGAGACTTTTCTACTACTAACAAAATTGATCGTGTATGAAGATAATTTTGACAATGATGTGGAGAAAAGGCTGTTTTAATTTAGCCAGAGCTTATAATAAAACAATATAAATATACGGATAATAATAATAATAATAATAATAATAATAATAATAATAATAATAATAATAATAATAATAATAATAATAGTGATAATAAATAGCTTACATAAAAATAATAAATAAAAAAATCTGAAAAAACGCAAACCATCCTAATCATGGATCAAGATATTTGATGTAACTAGGTCTATTTGTGAATAAAACGGACGTACGCACGCGACGTCGTCATAGCAACGAGTGTAATGATATGAATTCCGGCTGAAAATATAAACACTGTCTGTTTTGAGAGACGAGACGAGACGACTTCAAAGACTTTTGGAGAGTATTTTCTGCGCAAAACTGGGATTTTTGGACTTCTATACGCAGAGAGTTCAGATTATTTCTGAGAACACTTTTATTATATTATTATTTTTTTCATTTGGAGGAAGTTCGGAGGCGTATTTAATTGTTTCTACTTCAGAGGAGTATTTCTGAGGACAGTATTTATTTGCTTGTTCATTCATTCATTTCATTAGTTTGGTCAGTTATTTTATTTTATTTTATTTAAATTTTATTTAAATTTTATTTTTTGGTTTGGTTTGGTTTGGTTTAAATGGCTCACATGGCTGAAAGACGCGGTGAGTGTTTTATATTTCAGTTGTTTATTATTTGTGTTATTGTTATGTGATATCTGGTTATTATAAAAGGACCTTTAGTTATTGTATGGATGAAATGCTCCATCTTCAGGCCGCTCCAGATCCAGGAGCGCTGCTGTTCAGGAGGTTGGGAGACGTGTCTCTGGTGACCACGACCAGGAACCGCTGCCAAACCAAACCCAGACACCGAGTCAAGAGCTGCCTGGCTATATAGCTCCTCTACCTTCTGAGTTGGCCGTTTCTGTGTCAGCGGATCAGACTAACAGGAAGAGGAAGTGGCAGAGCGGCAGTCAGGAAGATCAGCGTCCATCCACCTCATGCAGAAGACCTGCCAAACGCTCTCGCAGAGAGGTCAGTATCGACTTACATTAAAGAAATCAGGCTCAGATTATGAGAAGACTTGTTACTGAACAGTTTTAGATACTACAACGTGTTTTCTCTCGCAGACATTTCTTGTGATCTTATGTTACAGGAACATATGTGAAGGGTTCATTGCTGGGAAGAGGTGGATTCGGCTCTGTGTTTGCTGGGACACGCAGATCTGATGGACTGCCAGTAAGACATTTCCTTCTGTTATTCATTCAAGAAGCCTAAGAATTGAGATCAGTATATGTTATACAGGAGCTTGTTCTGTCTACAGGTTGCCATCAAATATGTCTCTAAAGTCACGCCGCAGAGGAGACTGAAAGTTGTGAGTGAATCTGTTCTGTTTCTCATTGGTTTGAACACATCTGGATATAACGCAGCATTTGTCCCTGCAGGAAGGACATGGCCGGCTGCCGCTGGAGGTGGCATTGATGACTCTGGTGAATTCAGCTCCTGCCTGCCCCAATGTCCTGCAGCTCGTGGAGTGGTTTGACAGTCCCGCTCAATACATCATGATCCTGGAGCGTCCGGTTCCTTGCCAAGATCTCCAGAGTTTCTGTGAGGAGAACGGCTACCTGGATGAGAGCCTGGCAAAGAAAGTGCTGCAGCAGCTCATCAGCGCGTTGAAACACTGCGAGAGCCGCGGAGTCCTGCACCGGGACGCCAAGCCCCAGAACCTGCTGATTTCCACGGACTCACATGAAGTCAAGCTGCTGGACTTTGGCTGTGGAGACCTAGTAAAGGACTCGGCCTACAGATGGTTTTCAGGTAGTTTTATCGTTACAGCAGGAAAGATCTCTCTACATCACTCTGTGGATGTGTTTGTACGTAGATGATGATCAAACAAAGAGAAACCGTTGAAAGATATTTTGACTGGAGTCTTTCTGTTGTTGCTGTGTCTCTCAGGCACTCTTCAGTACGCCCCTCCTGAATGGTTCGGTCAGCGCCGCTATCATGCAGGACCGGCTACTGTTTGGTCAGTCGGGTGACTCTCTATAAAATCCTGTGCGGGTGGTTGCCCTTCAGAGTCACACGGAGAGTCACCTCCAAAGCATACTGCTTCCCTCGAAAGCTGTCTACAGGCAAGAGACACAAATCCTGTGACTCCTGTTTGTTGTTTTGTGTTGCTGAACACAAGTGCTGTGTTGTGTGTAACAGAGTGCCGTCAGTTGATCAGCGCGTGTCTCAGTGCAGCGCGGCAGATCGGCCCACTTTAGATGACATTGAGCTCCACCCCTGGTTAAACTGAACAGGTGGACAATGACTTTACAGAAATCACAATCACTGCAGTCTTTGGTTGGGTTGTATGGTCAGGATCAGTCTAGATAAATGGCTTGAATGATTTGTACTGACACAGAAACTGTAGAGAACAGCTTCCTCTGGGCACCAAAAGAAAAGAGGAGAAGAAGAACATCAGCTTTCTCTCTCTTCTTCAGTCTGTGAGGAGCTCTGTGTAGATGCTGGAGGAGCTGAACATGCAGCGCCAGCTGAAACCCGAGCTAAATAGAATTGTATATATGTATATATTAATTGTATTAATTTAATAATTTAAAGTAGCAGATTTTTTTTTAATTAGGACAGGGAAACGCTCTCAGAAATAAGAAATATTTTAAAGAAATAAATCAAATAAAAATCTATCTGTGATCTTTGGATGGAATCTATTATTTTAGCTAGTTGCCAATCAACGTTTTTTATAATTTTTATAATAAAAATAACTTCTGTCCAATTACCAACAGAGGTCAGTCTTTGTCAGCCCATTGTGTTGACTCTCAGACCACACAGACTGTTACACATGACGCTGGTCTACATCCAGTGATCCACTGCACTGATTGCACACATACAGCTGCATCTCATTCACCTAGTTACTTAAAAGGGAAAACGCAAGTGTAAACGGAAATAAAAAGCATAAGAAGAAATAATACATTTAAATAAACAGACTAAAGGTCCAGAAATTATTGATATGTTAATTATCTCTTATGTTTTAATATATAAGATGAAGTCAAAACTAAATTCACATGATTTGAAAAAACATGCGAATGTTAAAGTATTTTTTATGAGATTTTGAAAATGTCTTTGTTAAATAATTTAACAAATCACCCAGCTATGAGAAAAAGCCACAACATTACATTTGAATTAAAATGGTATGAGAGAAATTTAATGAGAGAAATAACTACAAATCCATTGTATTCTATGACATAATCACATGAAAAACAGTTAATCTAAAACTATTCATGTAACATTTAAGGTGAAATATAGAATTAGTTTGAGAGTGTAGGGAATTTGACTAAGATTCTCTGAATGGTTTTACTCATAGGGTGAGCTGGATTAACAGGAAATTTAGAAAACAGCTTCTTGGTTACCTAGAGGATAAAAATGGGAGCTAATGGTTGACCCACAATTAGGATTTTTAGCTCTGTGTGGATGCTGGGGGAGAAAGCAAATCACCAAGAAATAACAATCACCAACATGTAGTAGTAGAGGTGTTTTGCTGTACAGATCCAGGGTCACCGAGCATCATGTATTATCATCATCATCAAAAAAAAAAGAAATTGTTACTTGGAAAATAATGTATATTTCAGCTAGTTCTCAACATTCCCAGTACAGAATATGTTTAATCCACAGTGCAATAATTTATCATGCTCATGATCATTATCATGCTTGTCTTATTTGAATGAGGATTGTGGTGTGGATTTTTTTGCATGCAGAAATGGATGAGCAATAATGCAAAGAATGGCTACATTTGTTTGCTTTTGTTTTTTTGAGTAATTTTTAGTTCAAGTTTGACAAATAGTCTGTTGGTCAGGCGACTTCGATGTGATTGAGACACAGTCCTAAACTTGTTTGAATGAACCTTGACCAGTCCTGCAAACCTTGTTTAAAACAAAAACAAAAATATAAAACCGCAAACCCATTGCCTCTGCGTGAGATTTGGTGTAATGCATTTTAAACAGAAGAGAGTTTATTAGAATGGGATGCATATGTGTTCTTTAAATTATTCTAATTTTCCCACTGCATTAACATGTTTTCAAAATACAAACTCGACTACAAATCATCCCTGCTTTCCTGGTCAGGAGAAAGTATTCCAGCTGAGTCCAAGAGAGCAAGAGGGAGCACGTCCTGATATTGCTGAGTTATACATGTTTCTGAGTCAACATATTTTGCTGACCCTGGAACAACTAAATGTCTGGATTCATTACCCAAGAGTATTGCTTAAAATCAGAGGAAATGATAGATGAATGATACTGATGTACAAGCACCAAACGCTGACACAAGCACCAAGCCTAAACTTCACAAAAACTATAAACTGTTTCTTCAAATCTGATTGGCTACTCGCAATGTTCTAACAAAGACGTTAATCCAGGAAGATGCTGAACTCAGCAAAATCAGGTTCTGCATGGGACTCGTGTCAACCTGCAGAGGGCAGTAAGGAGGCGAAAGAACCAGGCTAATGCAAGGCTTGGGTATTGTTTTTTTATATGCATTAAACAGGTGCCAAATCAATTAGAATTCTGCTGATATCTTTAAAAAATACCCAAAACAGAATAAATTAGCCATATAATATGAAAAAAAAGGCATCATTATTGCTGACTGATCGCTATAACTGAATAAAAAGAAGACAGAAAAGTTTTAAATTCATATTTATATGACTAATTTATATTCAAGCCATCTCTGGTATTTTCATAATAATTAATTATATTTATAACCCATTGCTATAAAGCATAGCCTTTTTTACATTATAGAAGAGGCATGGGCAAACACGGTGTACTTCATTACTGCAAAGGGTATTTCAATAAGAATATATATGAATAAATAATCGGTCAGTACTGAATATGGTGCAATAACCGATGACATCATGTTCATTCTAAGAGATGTAAATGGACGCAAAGGCAAATCATCATTTCTCATTTGAATGATTGCAGATGTGGATTTTCATTGGATGAAAAACAGAGTTGGATGAAAAACAATGCAAACGCGGCTACATTTGTTTGTGTTTTTTCAGCTTATGCTTGACGAACAATCTGTTGTTCAGGGCAATGCCACTGCTGTTTGTGTTTGAATGAAAGATGCAGTCAAACATTAACATGATAGTAACTTGATCGGGCTGATATATTAAAATTCTCAGAAAAGTCTATTTGCATTTCTCCATCCATTCTGCTGCAAAGAATTCAAATCAACTGGATCGCTCAATAGATGTACAGTAGCTTGACACATGTATTTAGATTATCGATTAGAGTATCTTAGTTATTTTATACATTTGTTGTTTAAAACATTGTTTTTTTGTCTACTATATTTAAAATCAGTTTCTTTTTCATTAAAAATAAATAAAATATTGGAGTGTCTTGATTTGTTGTAGCCAGATGTACGATTAGTGAACGATTTGCTGTTGCACGCTATATTAAAAATCCTGAGCTTTGTAATTATTTTAATAGCCCTAATATTGAAGCGGATGTTATGAAGGAAGGTTTGAGATGTGCAGATCCATATGCCAAGCTTTATTGCAAGACATGTTGAAAATAGGCACGGTTGAGATACAGCAAACAGGGTTGGCAAAAACAAACACTTCTATGTTTCTATGTTCCCCGCGAAGTTTGTGAAATTTGTGGGCACTCCAGCTGGTGAACATAACATTGTAGACGTGACGCGGCACAGAATGATCAGAGATGATTTGACCTGACGGGTGAAAATCAGTATCAGACTGACTTGGCTGTTGCAGATCTGCAATAATGTGATTTGAATCATGGGAAACTGAAGAATTTGCTCATGAACCTCAGTAGTGACTTGACTTGGCTTATGAACTATAGCTTGGCTTGTGGTGACCAAGATCACCTTGACTTGGCTTGTGGTTACCGTTGATGGCTTGAATAGACTCCAGCTGTGACATGACGGGGCGCCATGATGTCCGCCATTTTGCATTCTGCATTTGTTACCACCATCTTATGATCACGCTCCGGTGCATCCGTCTCCTCCGCGAGACCTGTAAATGATGAGCCCACTCAAGCCCCTTTGATGCCCTCAAACCGAGAGAACGACAGTCCGGGTGGAGTACCCCTTAATGAAGTTTTGTGGACACTCCAGCAGGTGAACAAAACCAGACAGTTTAAAAATATATATATATATGGTATGTTTATTGTCTGTTTTGTTACTCTTTCTTTGGTGCATAAAATAAAGTTACAGATGGGAATTGTAGAAACTATACATGTCTTTTTCATTATGAATTTTAGCATTTTGTAGAGCCACCTTTTGGTAGCAAACAATTAGCTGTTTTTTTGTATATTTTCTGGAATGTATCATATTCAAACAATACATTCAGTCATTTCATCTTTGCACCAGTGTGCAATACTTCTAATTCATGTTCTTTCATGTGAAGGGTTTTATGTAGTTAATATACACATCAATAACGTAGACAGAGTAATTCTCTATTTGGACTATACTTATTTGAATACATTTCCTTCAAAAACGTAGAAGTCTTTTTATGATGCTACATTTTACTTTCCAACTTGTTTAAATAAACAAAATAGATGTGCCAAGGATTTGAATGTTTCGTGTCAGCAGCTCAGTGAAGGTGATAAACGGTTTAGTCCTCAACAATCCTTAGACCAAAGCAGCTCACTACAGCAGAGATGAAGATGATTCTTACCGGACTTCTCCTGTTTGTCCTCCAAGAACTAACAACACACAGTACTGGAGTTAAAGTGCACATTTATATGCCTGCTTCAGTGACCTGTGCTGTTGCTCAGAGTTATTGCAAACAGTTTTACAAAAACCTATCAGTAATTTCTAACTATGAGGAACTTAACATGCTTGAAGAGGCAGCTGGAGGAACATACAATTTCAGTTGGATCAACAGCCAAGAAAACATCTGCAAAGCACTGAAGTCTGAGGATATCAGTGCTAAAGCTGCACAATACCTACTTGACAATCCACCTTATTGTGCATTCACTTACGTGGACCGTTGGAAAAAAACATCATGTTTGAATACATTTCCTTTCTTCTGCCACGTGAACTTCATTCTGGTGCAGGAGAATAAGACATGGGAGGAAGCTCTGGTGTTCTGCAGATCTAACTACAACGATCTGGCTTCTTTTCATTTCGGGTGGCCAGTAAACCAGATTAAAAGTGAGACTAAAAATGCCCAGACAGACAGGGTTTGGACAGGCCTGCGCTTTCTGGATGGAGGCTGGTTTTGGCTGAACGTGATAAACGCTCAAAACAACCTTCCTCTGCCGTCGTGTCCACCTGAGCCGTACCGCTGTGGAGCCCGCAACACCAAGACAGAGAGATGGGAGAACAGAGACTGTGAGGAGAAACTCAACTTTCTTTGTTTCTCTAATTAAAGGCAAGTAATGAATAATGTGAAAATTGCTTTGACTTAATCTGCAGATGATGCCTTATTCTAAAGTAACCAATTATTTACAATATCAATAAAATGCATAAACTTGTTCAGTAATTTACAAATATGTCTTTCTTAACAGAAAACAAGCACAGCCACATTTCTCTGCAACAAAGAGGAAATCACTGATTCTTTTATGAGCATTAACCATTCAACATTTTGGTTTTATTTCTTGCATTTATCAGCTAACACGACAGCACTACAGCTGGTTATTACAAGCAAAGGGAACGGTTTTGTTTCATTTTGTTAGCATTTCTTTCTATGCTTATTTTATGCTTATTTTACCTTCTGTTTTGGGTTTGGTCGCTGTTTTTATTTATCAACTGGTTTTGACTTTTGATTGTTCTAATATACTCATACCACCTCCATTGACTTTCCATTGTTATTATCTCCATAAACATTTTTTCTTCTGCTTTGCCGACCAGAAAATTGTGGTCACTAAATAATCAGCCTATCAATATGGTCTTTTCTCTACTAATTTGTCCTCTACTAACATTGTTTATGATTATGATGAATACAGATACCTTTTTCACCTCAGAAGAGATTCGTTGGTATGTGATGTGAGAGATAACGCAATCTCTTTTAGCAAATTGTCATCTAATAGATGAGAACTGTGTAACATTTCAAAGACATACAAATAAGAGAGAAAGAGAACAAAAAAACAGCTATCAGATGATCTTGATTTATATAAAAACAAAAATCTATTTGCAGGAAAATATAATCAAATTTCATTAAAAGCAGTGGGATTCTCTTCATTAAAGCATTCGAATATCTCTAATGTTATGATAAGCCATTTAAAGTGCATCTATTATGAATGTTAATAATAAAAAGCATACATGAATAAGATTCAGCGATCATTCAGTAATTGCAAAGTTAAACAGATATACTTGGAATCTGGATTTAAATGTGGCTTATTAGATGAGTTATCAAATCATGTGGGATCTGTAAACGACTGATGCTAGACATTTCCTCAAAACTATTACATATTTATGAAAATAAATTCATGCACTTTATTTAGCAGTGTTGAGCTCAAACAGCTGACGTACACTTTAACAATTTTTAGTTGAAATAATTAATAAATCAATGTAGCCCAATTTATGTCACAAATCCAGTCCACAAACTTTCATTCACTCACCACACAACCGTTGTATTTCACTCTGGACTTTAATTCCCATCATCCATTGCAGTGATGACACACGCACACACCTGATTGCACTTACCTGCATGAAATCACTCACACACTTTAAATGGCAGTTTCTCCCTCTCAGATTTCCTCCTGTTTGACATAGTCTTGACCCTGCCTGTTTTGACCATGTTTTTGAATAAAGCTTTGCACTTGTATCCGCACGCTTCTCGCCTCATTACAGAACACTCGGCCAAACATGGATCTAGAAGCTGTTCAAGTGGACACTGGTCAGGTATGGACACAGCAAGAATCCCTGTAACAAAGCACTCGATCGTTTAGAAAACTATGTTAGGGAGTTTTTGGCCATTGCTCACTGTTCGTATTTACCGGACATTATTTTTATAGAGATGTTTTGATTGCTTCAATCAACTGTTAAATCAGTTCACGTCTCAGTGTAAACATGAAGCTCCACATTCATCACTCGCTCAGTTTTTGGATTGAGTCTTGATGACCGTTAACCCTTTGGGTGTCTTAAAGGGGGATCACAACACTGCCTCTGTGACTGAGAAGGAGGACGCACCGGTTTACACTCACAAAATGGTGGCAACAGTGAATTTTCTTTTTCAAAACTAATCATCAAAAAATAGTCAAATCGTGACATTTCACAGACTGGGTACTTCCACTTATGTCACGCTTGACTTTCTAAATGTAATGACATATTATGTGCATGGCAGAATAGATTTTATTTTTTTTTATAATGAGCGATCATTTCACTAGATAGGACCCTTATTGTCCAATATCATTGTCTGGTGTTGTTTATAGCTCTTTGAAGCTGCACTGAAACTGTAATTTTGACCTTCAACCATTTGGAGTCCATTGAAGTGCACTGAATCGTAGAATGGTTTCATCAAACATTTCATGATTAAAGGTACTCCATAATCAGATGCTGGCTCACTGGTTGTCCTTTTTTGCTCCAATTTTGATATAATGGGAACACCCCACAAGGTTTGCCCATTCAACAACATGAAATTTAAGAACTGACTGTTCACTTGCTGTCCCATCCTTTTGACAGGTACAATTATGATGATATAATGACATAACATTGTAAAAAACATACATCACCTGTCAATGGTTTTAATGTTGCAGCTGATCAGTGTATGTTTGCATGCACATAAACTGCAGTTTTCTAAAGCTCCTACATTTCTCCTATTTGTCAATTTTGTAAACAAAACATAAGATAATAAAATAATATGACTTTCTTTCTTTGACATAATTTGAAGATACAAACATTCTTGGAATCAGAACTCTTATTGCAGAAGGGAAAATATTCACAATAATACATAATTACATATAAGACAATCCAAAACCAGTTTCACCAGTTCAAACAAAAACATTTATTAATAGAAGGTTATTATATTTAGCAAAGGAACAATAACCATAGGCCTAAACATTGAAAATGTACATTTCTAAATCTTGTATTCCTTTTCATAAATGCATGGTAGTTTTCACAAATCTTTTAGGACGACTGCTGTTAAAAGCGGTCTGGGAAAAAAAGTATCAGTAGTGTTCATTTAAAACAAAATACAGTAATGTTTCATTTGCTATTTTGTTCTGTGGTAGAATGACATCTCTCACTCCATCTTCTGGTGAGTCTTCATACATATATCAGGTTTATCTTAAAGCAGATACTTTTTGCGGACGTAAGGGGGCGGTGCTGAGCATTACTCAGAAAGGCTTTTGGTGGCCAGGCTTGTGCCTGCTTAGTTTTTAAAAAATCGATGTAAACAATAAAAGAACATTATATGGGTCAAACTAGGAGCTGTAAGCATAATAATAATAAGAAAAGGAAAAAGAAAACCTTGCCCTCTGTCCCGCTCACACACAAAAGAAAAATCTTTTCCTTCATGAGTGTCCTTTGTTCAGGACAGTCGTAAACAAAACATACCGCTGTATGCTAGAAGTTTAAATACCCTAATAAAAATCTAATATAAATTTAAAAAAGCATTTATGTCATAGCCTACTACCTACAGTTCAAATCTAAAAAAAATTAAATAAAATGTAATAATAATAATAATAATAATAACATACGTGGGCACAATGCATGTCTTAATAATAAGCCTAAAAAGTGATTTAATGTCTCTACTCCTGTCTTTAAATGATATTTATAGTGTGGCTTACCTAAAGTAAATAGTTCAACTTTAGCACAATTACATGCCCTTCAGTATATCTTTAGTTGAAATCTGTGCATTAAGCAGACTTTGAGTATATTGGTTCAGTATACTAAAGTTACAACTGGGATACAATTATATGTAAATGTAGGCTATTTGTTATATAAAGTACTTAAAATAAATTGTACTGTATTTAAAGTATTTTACACCAAGGTAGGGTCACTCGTTGATTCTTTTGTATAATAGTCTGTATAATATGTGTGGGTGCAGGAGTGGGTAAGATTTTAAAATAACTTTCTACTTGTGGACATACTTGTGGATAATTAAAATATATATGGGGAACTAAATATGCACTTTGGTGCAGGCGATTATTTTTGTGGTAAGATAAAAGTAAGATAAAAATTGTACTAGCTAATAATTACATAAATGCATATAAATATTGTAATCTATATCTTTCTATGTCTAACTAAGGTTATATTAAATTTTATTAATTTTTAACTTTTATTTTAATTTAATTATTAACTTTTTATTTCTTTTTGTATTTTTAAGGGAACAACAGATATAATTTCAACATATAAATTCAACACGATGATGCTTAAAAAATAAAAATATATCATATTTGATACATTTCACCGTGATTTTTCAAAGTCTTGCTTTAGTTCAGTAAATGCTCATCTTGAAATATTACTAATTATGTAAAAGTCATTCTCACATTTACTTTATAAAAATCAAGACTTCATAGCAAAACAACTTGTGTACCTTGCTTAAGTGGGACCTTTTGCAATTATATTAAAAATGTAGAATAATAGATTTGTTCATCAAATATATGTTTTTAATGCCATGGTTAGGCTGATAAAAAATACTTAAACTGTATTTATTAATGCAGGTTAAAGTTTCTACTCACTACAAATTTGACTTTCAAATTCTTTTTAATTCATTTTACTGTTTCAAATTCTATGCATTAATATTATATCTTATGCATTAAAAAGAATTGACAATAATATTAAATCTCTACATTTCAGAACATTTAAAGTTTTATAAACATCTGAACGCTTAAAATATTCATGTCATGCAGGTAATTTTAAACGAAGCATAAACAACACACTTTTTAAAGAGTTTAAACGTTTGATAACATTCAAATTATTAAACAATTGATATATTCTTCAAAACTGGTCTGACTGACAAAAGTTGCAGCTTGTCCACAGTTATTTGGTGTTGATCTGCTGGAAAACCTGTGTAAAGCTGAACGTCCTCCTCTTCTCACCTACTGTGACATCAACCAATCTTCATTATTATTATAAAACGGGTAAGCAAAAATAGTCATATAAGTATTTTTAGATGTTTATTCAAGAATGAACCCATGAAATTTTCTATTACTGTTAAATTTAATGTGAAAAGGTATAAATCAATTCCTGTTACTCACTTTTAGCTGGTAACAGAAGAAGTTGAGCTTCTCCTCGCAGTCTCTTATCTCCCACTGCGCTGTTTGGTTGTTCAGAGCTCCACAGCGATGCGGCTCTTCAGGGCACGATGGCATCCAGGTCCTAAACGGGATGTATGTGAAAGTGATACTCACCCAGTACCACTCTCCCTCCAGGAAACGCAATCCTGTCCACACGCTTTCCGTCGTGGAAGCTTTGCTTCTATCCTGCAGAATTTCCCACTGATACTGGTCTGTTGAACTGGCCAAATCAGTGTACCAATGCCTACAGAAGTCAAGGGCATCTTCCCAAGCCATGTTTGCCGTTACAAGCCACAAATAATAGTCGATATGGCAAAAGAAAGGAAGCACATTTAGGCAATAAGCCATATACCACTCCGTCTCTGTAGCATATACGCAGCTGTAAACCTTGTCAATATTGTATAACTTAGTGAAGATAAAAGATTCTTCAGTAGTCCATGCCAAGCTGTTTGGTTTTCCAGTTGTTTTGTGCAGACCAATCCAAGCTTTATCGAATCCTACTCCTGAACTTGCTAGCATTTGCTGATTTTGCTCCTGGCTAGTTATGGCGGACAGGTCTGTATAGTACGTTTTACAGTATTTATAAGCTTGAGTCCAGTTCAATGGAGTGGAAACGTAAACATATGTCCTATATATTTGTGCATTCAGTCCAAGGACAAACAGGAAAAGTCCAGCGAGACTCCGCTTCATCTCTGCTGCAGTGAGCTGCTTTGGTTTAAGGATGGTTGAGCACCGAACAGTTTATTGCCTTCCCTGGGGCTCTGACCTGCAACATGCAAAAGCATCATCGACGCAGTGCAGATACGACAGTGTGTAGTAGATTTGTTTATTTGAAGGACATGAAAACTTACCTCGCTAAGTACCGTGCTTGCCTTCAGAACTGCCTTAAAAGTTTGCGCCATCGATTCGACAAGATTTTGGAAACCAGGAAAGATAGATGAAAGATACAAGAAAGACGCTGCAAATCTGTGGGCTGCACATCCACGATGAGAGAGTCAAGTTCGAACGAGTTTGATGTGATGAGCTGTACGTTTTTGCATCCCTGTCTGTGGCTTTTTGGGTTCTGCCTTTCATTTAACTTGAACTATGGCCATTATCCTCTTACTGCTTTTATCAGCAAGGCTTTTTCAGCCAAAGAACTGCCACTTGCTGTTTTTTTCCCAGTAGTCTCTGAAATACTGTACTACACATCATATATATTGTACATATAAATTGTAAAAATCACATCAGAAGAGAATTTCAGACGACACTTTATTTGTTTTTGCATATACAGACGTGGACAAAATTGTTGGTACCCTTTGGTCAATGAAAGAAAAACTCACAATGGTCACAGAAATAACTTTAATCTGACAAAAGTAATAATAAATAAAATTCTATAAATGTTAACCAATGAAAGTCAGACATTGTTTTTCAACCATGCTTCAACAGAATTATTAAAAAAATAAACTCATGAAACAGACCTGGACAAAAATGATGGTACCCTAACTTAATATTTTGTTGTGCAACCTTTTGAGGCAATCACTGCAATCAAACGCTTCCTGTAACTGTCAATGAGACTTCTGCACCTCTCAGCAGGTATTTTGGCCCCTCCTCATGAGCAAACTGCTCCAGTTGTGTCCGGTTTGAAGGGTGCCTTTTCCAGACTGCATGTTTCAGCTCCTTCCAAAGATGCTCAATAGGATTGAGGTCAGAGCTCATAGAAGGCCACTTTACAATAGTCCAATTTTTTCCTCTTAGCCATTCTTGGGTGTTTTTAGCGGTGTGTTTTGGGTCATTGTCCTGTTGCAAGACCCATGACCTGCGACTGAGACCAAGCTTTCTGACACTGGCTAGTACATTTCTCTCTAGAATTCCTTGATAGTCTTGAGATTTCATTGTACCCTGCACAGATTCAAGACACCCTGTGCCAGACGCAGCAAAGCAGCCCCAGAACATAACAGAGCCTCCTCCATGTTTCACAGTAGGGACAGTGTTCTTTTCTTGATATGCTTCATTTTTTCGTCTGTGAACATACAGCTGATGTGCCTTGGCAAAAACTTCGATTTTTGTCTCATCTGTCCACAGGACATTCTCCCAGAAGCTTTGTGGCTTGTCAACATGTAGTTTGGCATATTCCAGTCTTGCTTTTTATGATTCGTTTTCAACAATGGTGTCCTCCTTGGTCGTCTCCCATGTAGTCCACTTTGGCTCAAACAACGACGGATGGTGCGATCTGACACTGATGTTCCTTGAGCATGAAGTTCACCTTGAATCTCTTTAGAAGTCTTTCTAGGCTCTTTTGTTACCATTCGGATTATCCGTCTCTTAGATTTGTCATCAATTTTCCTCCTGCGGCCACGTCCAGGAGGTTGGCTACAGTCCCATGGATCTTAAACTTCTGAATAATATGTGCAACTGTAGTCACAGGAACATCTAGTTGCTTGGAGATGGTCTTATAGCCTTTACCTTTAACATGCTTGTCTATAATTTTCTTTCTGATCTCTTGAGACAACTCTTTCCTTTGCTTCCTCTGGTCCATGTCAGTGTGGTACACACCATATCACCAAACAACACAGTGATTACCTGGAGCCATATATATAGGCCCAATGGCTGATTACAAGGTTGTAGACACCTGTGATGCTAATTAGTGGACACACCTTGAATTAACATGTCCCTTTGGTCACATTATTTTCAGTGTTTTCTAGGGGTACCATCATTTTTGTCCATGCCTGTTTCGTGAGTTTATTTTTTTAAATAATTCTGTTGAAGCATGGTTGAAAAACAATGTCTGACTTTCATTGGTTAACATTTATAGAATTTTTATTTATTATTACTTTTGTCAGATAACAGTTATATCTGTGACCATTGTGACTTTTTCTTTCATTGACCAAAGGGTACCAACAATTTTGTCCACGTCTGTACATAATGTTTTGAACAGGGATTCTGAAGGGCTAAATGAATGGAACAATGCAAATGCAGTCATTTGATTTTCTGAGTCATAGTAATCAATGTTTTACATTAATCTTATCGCTGTTTACAATGTAAAACAATGCGTTGCTTGGGGTTAGGATTACCTTAAATAGGCCATGACTGACCTGAACACAGGTGCATCAGTAAAAATCCACTGTATTGGTTAAGTTAGAGAGCAATAATTGGACATACATTCATTCAAAATTATGTGGAGTATGATATTTGGTTATGGACTTTGTGCATTGTTCACAGTCACTGCCAGTCAGAGTGGATGTGGCTTTGACCAGAGAGCTTTTTGTAATTTGGTTACATTAGAGGAAATACGTAAAATCAGTGATTAAAAGTAAATCAGTATGTCCTGATTATTATCTGTGATTATTTTGTATTTCTTTTGCAAGCTCTTAGGAAGACATTTGTTCTTTGTTTTTATTTTGAAATATCCGATTTCTTTGCGCTTGTTTGCCTGTCTAACTTGAATAAAATCAATCAAATAGCACACATTTGCATTTTCACCATACCCGTCTGCACGCAAAGACATTAACCTGCATTAAACCTACTTCAATGACAATTTGTATTCTTTGTGCGTTAAATTTATGTGATATACCAAAAAAGATCAGCGGAATTCTTTACATATGAATGTTCATGGGAATAATTTGCAATAAGTTCAATATGTTGAATTTCCTTTGGTTAGTAACGAACCGACAGGAAAGTGGAGTGGAAGAGCAGAGTCGGGTGAGGATCTAAGTATCGGGCGGTTACCGAAACGCTGAACCTTGAAAGGGAAGATCCATAAAAAAAAAAAAAACACGACTGGCGAAGGGATATATGTGTTATGTGAATTGCTTTGAATAAAGGTAAAGCTATGCTTCAAATTGGTCATTATATTTACTGTCTGTAAAAAATACTGTCAAAAAAAAGTTTATGACCAAAAGATAAATTCGCAAAAGAAATTGAAGTTTTTTGAGTCCAGGGAGGGAAGAAAGAAAGAAAAAAAGAAAGAAAGAAAAAGGCTGAGGAATTAATGCATGATTTTGCATATTAAAAAGCTGGAAACATTAGCCTATGTAAATTAAATAATGGATGACTCTGGAAGGGATGCAGAGCCAAACACAAGCATTATGTTGTGCCGTGAAACAAAGTTGCAGAAGTTCAAACGTTCATCTTTACTTCTTAGTTTCAATAACTGTTCATGCTGAACGAGAAAACAAAAAGTAAAAAGATTTTAAGAAAGCCTATTGTGGAAAATCTATTTAATGCGTCATAGTTTTTTGCATACCTTCAGAACATACTTCATCAACGGTCAAGCAAAACTGTATAAAGCACAGATTATTTTATGGGAATTAATAAACAAGACACATAAGATAGCTAGACATCTGTTACTTGTCTTATTAAATGTATAGCTTTCATTTTGTTTAATTTATTTAGCCTATATGGTTGATTATTGTTTGCGTGATTATTGTATAGTATAATTTCAATGATCTGTTATTAATATTATTATTTAATGAATTTATTATTGTAATTAACGGTTGCCACAAAAGCCTACTCAACATAAGAGTATTTAGAATAATGAAAAACAACACTTAACGAGACAACAGCAGTAGGTTACACCAACCAGATAAAGTGAATTAAGAGTTATTATTAAAGCTGAATTATTCCAAGAATGAACAAAAGTGTGGCACGCGACGCACGAGAGGGGTCCTGACGTCCTTCTCGCGCATTCTGATGACGTGTGTGTGTTTCAACAGCTGATTGAAAGAGGTCGCAGTTTACCAAGCAGCTCACAACATTAATCTCCTAAAAATATGTATTTAGCTTTTTGATGTAATTTATTTCCAGTTCTGTACCAAGACATTTTCGGATATGACGTAATTTGGTGAGTGTCGATCGTTGCTGACATCTTGAGAAAGGACAGGCGAGTAATTCTTGTTTTTGCTAAGTCAGTGCTGTGGCATTTGTGTGCATCTGCTTTGTTTCGATTCCTGAATCTTGCTAATTAACTAATGTCTATAACAACGGGAACGAAACACATATTTAACATGTAAAGAGTGTGCGCGATTTTCTTCTGCTTCGTGTTTTATTGAGTCGTCCTACTAAATGGTTGGTTCACTTCTTTGTGTTAGCCAAGCTAGCTAGCAGAACAGTTAGCAGGTAGCTTTAATGTAATGACAGCTTTAAAGAAAACACTGATGTTATCAAGTTCTACAATCTCTCTAGTACCTTAAATACACATTTGTTAGAGTTCAGTTTATATATATATATATATATATATATATATATATATATATATATATATATATATATATATATATATATATATACGTGCAGTGAAACGATTAATTGTGATTAATCACGTGCAAAAATAAAAGGTTTTGTTTATTGCATATTTCTTGTTGTGTATTTATGAATTATATATAGTAATACATGCACATGTAGTTTTATGTATTATATTTTAAGGATGCGATTTAATTAATTGTTTGACAGCACTATTTATTATTTTTTGATAAAGAAATTTGGAGAATGACTTTTTATTTGTAATTATTTCTTCAAAGGGATGACAATAGGAGAAATTGGGTAAAATATTTTTCCAAAAAAAAATTATATATATATATATATATATATATAAATATAACTATATATGGAATAAATTTCTATAATGTATTATTTCAAAACATATACAGTAAATGAAAGATAAAGTTTCATGTATATATATTATATATATATATATATATATATATAGCTATATATATATATATATATATGTGTATATATGTGTGTGTGTGTGTGTGTGTGTGTGTGTGTGTAGAAAATATCTTCTCTCAGAAATTGCAATCAGATTTCACAATCAAATCTCGCCATCACATTTTGCCCCTTTTATTTATTTATTTGTTGTGAAAAGCTACTTAATGTTTGGCCAGATATGACAAATACTTTGAAATTGCACAGAAATAATGTTATCCTCTCATCTACAGTTATAGCTGGCTTACTTCACCTTTCCTGTGGTGCGATACAGTCCAGCCATGGATAAGATTTTGGAAGCGCTGGTCAGCTCCTCTCATCCCTTGACTGTAAAACGGGCAATCGTGAAAAAAGTGATTGAGGCTGCAGAAAAGGAAGTGACCGAGGAGCAGTGCCAGGCCTTGTACCATCTCACCACCCGCCTTATTCTCCAGGGCGAGGACGCTTTTCAGAGACAGGTTGGCTTCCAAGTTCAAGAAGCGTACGCGCGTTACCATCGCGATGAGTTTGCCTGCTTCTTCAGCAAGGAATACGTGCTCGGTCTCCTGCAGCAGGGCTACGGCGCTCTAGACCGCAGAGACCCTGCCGTCTTGGACTTTCTTCACAGTTCCCTCCGACTGCTCATCAGCTGCCCGGCTGTGTTGGAGTTGGCACCGCTGCTACAGACGGAGGTCCTACGCATCATCTGTGAACGGCCGGAACCGGCAACTTGTGCCAAGCTGGCCACCATACTGACGGACTTCCCTCAGTGTGTCCCTCGAGAGAAGGCAGGAGTTCTCTTTTGCCAGCAGCTTGTGCGCACCTTCGCGTATTTCCACTGTCCCGCCACTGAAGAGCGGGAGTTGAGGGAGTACGTGACCCAGGTGACCAGGGTGAGTGTGCTGCTGCAGGGCATCTGGAAAGCCGAGCCGGCCACGCTGCTGCCGTCACTGCAGGAGGTGTTTGCCATCATCTCATCCACGGGTCAGTATGCTGTGCTTCCTCTTGGAATTATGTTTTCAGTTAAGAAAATGTCAATAAAAATAAAAAAAGGCTATAAACACTAAAAAAATATTATTTAAAAAAATGACCATAGTAGATATAATAGACATGAGGGTCAGTAAATAATTCCCCAAACAGTTTTTTTGCTACAAATTTAAATGTAAGAGAAACATGTAAATAAAAACAAAACAAATAATAATTGATTAAATTTGATTAAATGTTTGATTTGCTTACCTTTCATGTCATGTGACCATTAACCATCAGCAGAGAACCATTAATGGAAATTTTGTTAAGATCTGTGGGGTTGCTTCAAATAAATATTTTTAAAATATTGTATTATTGCTATATGTGTTCATATTACAATAATAAACTTTTTCAAATATTAAAGTATGTTATGCTTTAAACATGCATTTTAATATTGTATTTTAATATCCAGTATTTAATATTGTACTAATTATTAATATTATGCACTGCCTGCTGGACATATGCATGTATTTTGAATGTAATAAGGAACCTCTAGAAACATAATAACAACAAAAAATAATAATGAATGTCTATTTTTCTTGTTTTTTATCGTCCCGATTAGTCTATATGTGCGAGTGAGAATTGGCAAGTTGTCATTTACTATTTTTGCACATTTTTTGGGAGATTTGTGTTTGAAATATGTCACAGTCTGTTAACCTTCGTTTTGAAACAACGACTTAAAAGCAGCAACACAACGGGCCGTTCAATTATAATGGTCTGAAAGTTTTTTTTTGTTTTTTTTTTAATTAATTACATTTTGATGCAAAAAACTTAAGAACATATAAAAGGACTTTCAAGAGAAATCAGTAAACCAATAAATAAATGTACACTTTAAAAAAAAAAAGCTGGGTTAAATACAAACCAGCATTGGGTTAAAATATGGACAAACCCAGCAATCGGTTTGTTTTGACCCAGTGTTACATTCAACCCATCTTTTGGGAGAAGACAACCCAATCGCTGGGATTCTCCATATTTTACTCGGCGCTGGCTTGCATTTAACCCAGCAGTTTTATAATGTATGAAATGAACCATTTGCAAATCTTAAGTATGGTATATGTGCACCTGGAAAATATGAAATCTTATTATAACGTTTCCTAATGATCATTCCACAATGTGTTTGTTTTGATTTCAGACCCTTCATTTGAACCCTCCATTGCTCTAGCAAGCCTGGTCCAGCACATCCCTCTGCAGATGATCACGGTCCTCATCAAAAGCCTCACCACTGACCAGAATGTTAAAGATGCCAGTATGACACAAGCACTCTGCAGGTCAGACTGTGTGTGTGTGTGTGTGTGTGTGTGTGTGTGTGCGTGCGCTCTGTGCAAAGCTAATGAATAGTGCTTTTGTGTCTGTTTAAAAGACTAAGCCCTTGATTCGACTGCCATCACGTTGTTTTCTCTACTTCTTGTGTGCTTCAAGTATGTGGTAATTGCATTTATGCGAGCCATTTAGAAAGAGTGTAGTGTTCATCATGGTTCAACAGATTTTAAATGAGTGGTGTTTGTTTTCTTGTTTTTTCTAAGACTGAATATTGAGGTCAATATGTTGCCAGTTTTTTTTTTTATGCATCCGTTACTCTTATGTAAGGCTTTTATATGTTGCCTGCCCTGACCCTGTTTTCTCTCTCTATCTTTTTCAGGATGATTGACTGGTTGTCCTGGCCTCTAGCCAATCACGTGGACACCTGGGTCATTGCTTTATTAAAGGGACTTGCCGCTGTTCAAAAGTTCACCATCCTCATAGATGTCACACTGCTCAAAATTGAACAGGTTGTGTGTGTGTGTGTGTGTGTGTGTGTGTGTGTGTGTATTATGTGTAATAAAAACAACTCTTAAAAGTTACATATTTAGAGCATTACAAGCAACAACAGCACAAGAGTTCAGAATTTAGTTGCTTATTTGAGATCATTAGCTATTCTTTTTCTTCTATACCTAGAAACTGGTTATTGTGACCTGCCTGGCAGAGGCCTTTCTGTATATTTATGTGTATGAATGTGTTTTTGTTTGTCTGTTTGCAGGTCTTCAATCGTCTCTGGTATCCCATTGTGAGACAGGGAGCGCTGGTGGTTCTTTCACACATGCTGCTTAGTTTCCAGCATTCTCCCGAAGCCTTTCACTTAGTAAGGCCATTATGAACATTACTCCACTTTCTTTTTCATTTTCTTTTCATATTCAAATGAGTTAGAAAGGTTAATGAGCTTTTAGCATCTGATTTATCACGTCAATATCTGCTTTGTTATCATGCAGTGTGAATTATATATATCCTATCTTGTCATTTGTACCAGGTGGTTCCTCATATAGTTCCGTTTGTGAAGTCTTTGAAGAACGATGGTCTTCCCAACAGCAAAACCTTCCTGCTGCAGTACGCAGAACTCACCCACTGCATGATGTATCAGTATTCTGGCTTCCCAGACCTCTACGACAGCATCCTTGAATCCATTAAAGTAAGAGTCTCTGGTTTTATCTCTTGTGAGCTAACTTAAGAACGTAAACTAGTCAACGTGTTTTGTGTATCATTGCTGAATCTATTTATCATTTTGTCCTTGTTTATAATAACGTATTTATAGATGTTTAGGGTCATACAGATCATACAGATGCTCAGTAAGGTTAATGTTTTTCATAATAATTGAATTAATTGATGCTGAAGTTGTGTTTTGAATCTTTTTAAAGTTTAAAAGCACAGCACTTTTTTGTAACATTATAAATGTAATCAAAAGTAATGCTTTGTCCGTTTTATATTCACCTCCGGTTCTGTTTGTAGGAGCTACCTAAACCTAACGAGGAGAAGATCAAATTTGTTCTGAACCAAAGTGCCTGGACCTCTCAGTCAAATTCTTTTGCCTCAGGCCTGCTTAAGTTCACAGGAAAATCAGAAACGGGGAAGACGGGACTTGTGAATCTGGGCAACACATGCTATATGAACAGCATCATCCAAATTTTATTTATGGCTACCGAGTAAGTTCTAAATCTGCTGCAAATTACCCGATCTCTTTCTCAATTGTTTTATCGTAATTAATCCAGCATTCTCCATATGCAGATAGCTTTACGTTTTTATGTTTGCATAGGAGCGCAATGTAAAACATCATAAAATGATACCCAGGTGCTCAAATATTTATGATGCTTTTTCAACTGCAAGATATTAGACGGCTCTAACAGTCTCTCTTTAAAAGTTTCAGACGGCAAGTCATGTCTCTGCATTTGAATGGCAGCAGCACCCTCATGAAGAAGCTCCAGCTCCTTTTTGCCTTTTTGGCCCACACACAGGTGTGTTTATCTTCTGTGCAGTTTCCTGTCTGCCCTCTGAAACGTTGCAGAGTAGGTTTGCTAAATGAAAGTGTTATGATTATTAATCATGTTATTTGCCCACCAGAGAGCAGCGTATTCTCCAAGGAGTTTTCTGGACGGTTCTCGGCCGCCGTGGTTTACAGCTGGATCCCAGCAAGACTGCTCAGAGTATTTACGATTTCTGCTGGACAGGTAAACTTAAAAAAACGGCATCCTTTCCTGTAACTATAAGAAAGATGTTTGTTTAAGAGTTGCTTTACAGTTTTCCTGTAAATGTTTAATGCCAGACCTATTTTGAAATGTTATTAGGGCAATTTACAGTAACGCATTCTTACAGTTTGAAATTAGAACTGCTATATATATATATATATATATATATATATATATATATATATATATATATATATATATATATTAGGTTTTGATAATTACTAGTCAACCAAGTTGCCTGGTCAGATGTATAACAGATGTTATGTAAGGTTTTGTAGTTTTTAAAATGACATTATTTTTGATAGAAAAAATGCAAGACAGAAAACCATAGTTTTTCTGTTAGATGGGATATTTAAATGTATTACTAAATGGGATATTGTATTACATTTCTATTTGAATTATTACTTTTTTAAGTTATAAACTTTAGTTCACATGTGACTGACTACATGACAAATGCATTTCTGGGTTCATAGGGTCTTTTTTATATAATAGAAATATAAATAAGGTTATATTAAATTAAAAACAGCAGACTTTCAGTCAAGTATAATTGAATTCTGTTTTACTACGAGTGTCAATGAAACCAAATTTGTGACCCTGGACCACAAAACTATTCATACGTAGCACAGGTATATTAGTACCAATAACCAATAATACATTGTATGGGTCAAAATGATAAATTGTTCTTTTATACCAAAACTCATCAGGATCTTAAGATCTTTTTCCATGAAAATATTTTCAAATAGCTGTGTCTCAGCCAAATATTGTCCTATCCAAACAAACCATATATCAACAGCTTTTCTATTTACCTTTTAAATTATATGTAAGTCTCAAAAAAAAAATTGACCATGGTCACATCTATGTACATCATATTTTAATAATAATTACAAAACAACTACAAATGGAGTATTTTAATGTATTACAACCTTGAAAATAATAGTAATAGTAATAGTAATTAAGCATATATTAATGCCTTATTCTACATCACTAATTCTACCCAAATCCTACACTTATTAACTGTTAATAAACAAGAAATTAGGAACTTAGGAAAATTCTTATATATGACAGCAGGGGGAGTTAATGCATTTCATGTATTTGTTTTGTTTTGTCTTCTTATGTGATATTAAGGTTGCATGAAGAAGAGAAGACTCTCTCAGCTCTTCAGGTGTCCAGCCCAAAAGCTCAACCTGCAACCACTTCTGCTGAACCTCTTCCCAATGCTGTAAGTCATCCGGTCGCTGATATGCCATCACATCCAGATCCTGTGGCAGCCAATGGAGATGGCCGTACTCTAGTAGAGCGCATGTTTGGTGGTCGTCTCTCCACAGCCATTCGCTGCCTGCAATGCCACAGCCTGTCAGAAAAAGAGGAGCCGTTTACAGACCTCTCTCTTGCCTTCTGCCCCTCGATGTCCAAGTGCCACGGTCCCACCGATGAGCACAAGAGCTCCTCCTCTGTGGGACCCTGCCAAGGGGCGGTGAACGGAGGCAGCGAGTCCTCTGAGGGCTCAGTGAAAGAAGGTGCAGGAACCAGGATGGAGAGGCCGGTGGTGGAGCCCACACTGTCTGTACCGGATCTGGTCGACTACTTCCTAGCTCCAGAAATCTTAGAGAACGAGAACTGCTACTTCTGTGAACGCTGCGCCTCACTGCAGAGGGCCGAGAAGGTCATGCGGGTGGTGGCGGCGCCCGAGTACCTCATTCTAACTCTGCTGCGCTTCTCGTACGACGCCACCTGCCACGTCCGTCGCAAGATCCTGGACAACGTGGGCATCCCTCAACACATGAGCCTGCCTTTACGGAGACACGGCGTCTCCATTTCATCATCATCATCATCCTCCTCCTCAACTGCAGTTGAGTCTTCCTCATCTGACTCCCCCGAGAGTGGTGAGAATCTAGCTAAGAAGCTCAAGCCTTCTCAAAAGGAGGACGGGATGACGGAAAACAGAACAAATAGCGAGATAAATGACGGCGATCCGGAGATGCTGTCAGTGCCGTATGTTTTGAGTTCTGTTGTAGTGCATTCTGGGATGTCCTCCGAGAGCGGTCATTACTACTCGTATGGGAGGAATGTGAGTGGCACCGATGGTTATGTAGCTCACCCAAGTTCTAAGCCCTTGGAAAGCTCCAGCCTATCGGAGAGCTCAACGTCCTCACAGGAAGTAATGGGATGCGCTGACCAAAAGTCCACGGACTGGTTCTTGTTTAATGACAGCCGAGTGACTTTTACAAACTTTGAGTCATTGCAGAACGTCACCAGTCGCTTCCCCAAGGACACAGCCTATGTCCTGATCTACAGGAAACAAGAGGTCAGTGGACAACCAAGCAATTCTGAGCCAGTTGTGAATGGCTCAAGACTGAGTGGAGAGCCGCCCCTGCAGAAGGAGCTGATGGATGCCATTACCAAAGACAACAAACTCTTCCTACAGGTGGGGATATTGTACTTTGTCTGCGGTCTTCTTTTATCCTCTCCAAGACTGTTCCAATTTAAAATGGCAGGTTTAAACATTTTAATATGTTTAAGAATATATTTTATTCCTGTGATGGCGAAGCTGAATTTTCAGCAGCCATTACTCCAGTTTTCAGTGTCACATGATCCTTCATAAATTGCTGAAATATAATGAAAATGAAACACTTTCATTTACCTCTTATTTGTCCTGGATTTAACCATTCATTTCTTTTTCTTCCAGGAGCAGGAGCTGAATGCCAGAGCTCGAGCTCTTCAAGCAACCTCTGCTTCTTGCTCATTCCGACCCAATGGTTCTGATGACAACGAGCCTCCTGGCAGCTGTGGACCCTCAGGTGGGGGCGGAGGAGGGGGCTTTAATACCATCAGCAGACTCGTCTTCTAAAAAAGGGTCGCAGACATAGCCTCAGAGCACTGGACGGTTCCACTAACAACACCAGACTTTTTTTTTTTTTTTTTTTTTGGTCCTGATTGCCCACAATGTGGATAAGTGTGCCACCTCAGAACAGATGTGTCTTAATTTTTCTGGTTTGCATGCTTTTTCCCCTTTACGCTGACGTTCATTTGAAATTAATTGAAGTACTTCGAGTACTATAGGTCAGAACTGGGCATGCAATAAATTTGTACAGAATACAGTCATAATTACGGTCTCATCCTGGAATCTTAATTGTTTCATTTTATAAACAGAAATCATTAGACAGAGAATGGTTTTAAAAATTAAATCAAATATTTTTGGACCATACTATACAGTGAACTACTTGCATGAATATTTTGGAAGTTTTTCAACTTCTGGTTTGAGGATTACAGTTATATCTGTTTAGTTAGCTATTTAATTACAATTAAGTTATTTTATTCATTCAGGGAATACTTTATGATTTAACTTTTTAAATGTTGGAGTTTTTTTTTTTTTTTTTTTGAATTTTATGTGCCTTTTAATACTTCAGATTTTACACAGTTATTGGACTAGCTACAAAACAAACACCATCTTGCTGTACAGTGTTAATATGTAATTATGGTTTTGCTCTATAGTAAAGAGTCATAACTGAACATGGTCTAGTTTTATTATTTAGAAAGCATGTTAAAATGCATTACTGTCTGATTTGTGTCATTTAGTGGTTAAAACATTTGAAAAGACTGTGCCTATTTTATTTCAAGGTTAGAGATGTAATTTCAGTATGAAAGCTCAGTGTTATATCAAAAAAGATGAAATTTCAGTTTTCAGTGTGCAATTTACAATAAGAGACACAACATTTGATTTCAGAAGAAATACATTTATATGTTTTAAAAACTTAAAATATATATATATATATATATATATATATATATATATATATATATATATATATATGGCTCAAGACATGTTCTAAGACAACAATCAAGCTGAGGTCTGTTTTAACTATCAGAGCATGAGGCTTTTGTTAGTCACCTCATGGCCATCAATCCAGAAGTCCACCCCCAACATCCCAGTGTCCTCAGTTTGAACCAATGCACTCCTGTCCTTTGGTAAACCTTGAAACAATTTTGTTTTTGAGCATGAAGTCAAGATAAAATCAGTACATCATTTCGTGCATTAGCTTAGAATAGACACTTAAGGCTGTGGCGTAGCACTCTTTAGATGCGCATGTCTAAACTAGAGAACTAATACATGCAGCGAAGTTGGCTTTGTGGTTTCCAAGTGTGGGCACCACCTTTAGTTCTTCAATCCCCCCAGAGCCATTAGCTTTATAACAGCCACTCACACAGTCTCTAAAACCATTTGGTAAAATCAATGACTCTGAATTATTCAACAGCTGAGATCTACGCGTCTTTGCTACAGTTTAGGCCACTCCCACTGACAATTTATTTTGTGACCTGGATATTGTTATAATGTTGATGTAATATTGTAATAACCATTTAGATCTCCGCTTGTATATCGTCTTTGGGTTTTTGTAACAATACTGGTATCAAACAACCGAGGTGTTTTTGTTATTATGTCATAGACAAAGACACTTAATATAAATTATAAGCGCATCCCGATAAACGAAAATGGGATTATAAAATGAACTAAATCAGTCGTTTGCTCCGAGCTGCAGATCACAGCAGTGAGTAGGCACAAAGCTTTAGAGATAACCAGTAAGGCGTTTAGCATTACAAAAACATTCCAAAGATGCCAATCCCACAAACATGGACATTCTTTACTTAAAGAAACTTCACTTTCATTATTATATCAATAATTATCAGTGATATAAACTGCTTTTTAGTATTTATTTAACTTAAACGCTGTCTGCATTTTCATTATTATGTCTAGCCTGTCTACAGCACACTTCTGTATATAAAAAAAACTCGACTAGTTTTTAAAAGTCATAAACTTTGACAATTCTAGCGCGGTCTTGTAGCGCACTGTTTTAACTAGAAGACCGCGATTCGGTTCTTTCGAACAGCTCGTTTAAAGAGTCAGTTCAAAAGCAAATCCAGTGATTCTTTTACGTCCTGACGTAATTACGTCATCATGTCTCGAACATTACATGCTCAAACGTTTAATAAAACCAAATCTAAACTGTCTGCAACCCCCCTCCCCCTTTTTGGCATTATTACGGTGTTTACTGTACAACGTTCGCTTCAGTTTATTGCAGCATGATTCAGCGCATAAAAATATGAATCATTTATTAATTAATTACATTTGCAGTCACATTAAACAACACAAACGTGTTTAAGATTTTTTTTAAAAAAAGGTTTTGGCAGATTATATAATTATCATAGAAAAGTTATTATATGGTATGTATAATAATCATAACTGAAACCGACCGATTATGGCTGTTTTACCATTCCTCCAAAGTGAGTTAGTGAACCGGCTCGGTCGAATCACAAAAACACAAGACTCAAAAGAGCAGCACCACTTGACGATCGCGGTCTCAATCCGGACTCGAGCGAGTTTTATTTGGGACGAGGGTGAGAGGTTTGTTTACACCGATTCTTTGTAATAGGAGCCACCGTCCCAGTGTTTTCCCTCTGACGGGGCAACGCTCCAAGACTACATTTCCCATGATGTAATGCTCTTTATTCTCCGTCTTGACCGACTTCTCCCTGCCTCCATAGGCCAGAGGAGGCTGAGTTTAGGGAAAGTATCGACGTTTATGCTTGTCAATCAGCGAGGAGCCGTGGGGAGTGAAACTGGAGGGAAGGTCGACGATCGGGACGGATTTCTAGTCCAAAAAGCACTTCAGTGCTAATGGGACCATAATGTTTTGGAAAAATAAGGAAAAACTGTACATATTTCCAAGGAAACTGTTTTGGTTTACTTTGAAATAAGGCAATCAAGCAAAGCTTTCACTACGCCGAACTTAGCGAGTATCACTCGCTGCATTTGAGCTGGGGGGAAAAAAGGCGAAAACGGCGGATTATTTACACGACAAAGTGCGTAAACTAAAAGAGGGCTCAACTACAGACGGATATCGCTGTGTTTGAACGCGCCGAGGTTGATCTATTCCTCTCGCCAGAGGAGAGGACTTCATCCAGAGGAGTTTTTGTCGGGAAGCTCTTCTTCCCCGTGGACGTGCTGGAAAGCCAGGAGCGACGGTATTTGTGTTTGTTTTAATAAACGCACCGAAAACACTCGGGCGCTAATTCCGCCTCACGTTTCGGGACTTTGGTTTCATGTGTTGCAGGTTGAAACACGAAACTTAAAGCGCGTATTTTCAAGGAAGCTCAGAAGAAAATGAGCGGAGGAGATGTGGTGTACTCGGGGTGGCTCAGAAAGTCTCCACCTGAAAAAAAGTTACGGCGTTATGTAAGTAGCGTTTTAATCTTATTCAAATGCACCGACCGCGTTGTAACCGCAGAGGACTGTTGGGACGGGATTCATGCAAATTTTAGCGAGCGCTTTCCAACAACCCGCGGGTCAATCACTGCTCGCGACCTGTCGGTTTAGGTTGTTTTTGTTTGTTTTTTTTCTCTCGTTCAAAAATGCTGACGATCCAGGAATAGTTTGAGAGCGGGACCAGTTCCTCAAAACGTGTGAGTGTTTTTTTGATTTGCGTGTTCATAACGCTGAGACGGTTGTGAAACCCGCATGTGCAAAAATCCTTATTTGTGGCGTCTTGGTCGGTTCTGTAGGACACACCTACCGGCGTAACTTTTTGTGTTTGTTTTTTCCTGCATTAGAAGATTTACTCGCCAATAAAGACTTTTTTTTCGCTTATGATGTACACTATGAGTCTCTCGAATGCCAATTTTGTAAAAGAAACGCTGTTTTTTTTTACGGCGTGGGTCGCCACCTCATGGGCGGCGCCATGTTGACATCACGTGACATAATTGACCAAGGTACGAATAATAATAATAATAACAGCAAAAATCACGTTTGTAATATATCACTTTTATCTAAACGTTAGGGTGTAAATATATGAGTGGGTCTATGTATAAATAGTTACAATCCCAAACAGAAGGCTAGGACGGCCGCACACAGCAGACTGAGAACTTGTGGTAGTCCGGTCTGTGAGGTGCAGCAGCTAGCCCCAGATAACATGCCAGAAACCTTTTGAACCGAATCAAAAAATGCCCATAAGAGGATGCACGTAGTGTGAGATGGGAAGCACAGACAAAAAGAACAAAACAAAAGTGGAAGAAACGCGGAACTCTGTGCATCCATTGCAATAAAAGTCAGTATAAGTCCAAAGTGTCTGGTACAGCTTGAATCCAAAAGAGCCGACTATGCATAAACCTTAGTGATATGCTTATTGTTTGTGGAATGTGGCTGGGCCATAGCACACTTCTATCGGGCATCTGAATCTAAACGTGTTTATTTTCAGTTTACTCGTGCAAAAGTTGTTTTATGCAAGAAAGTGTGACAGTAATTCGTTTGGCATAGGCGTGGCTCTTTTTATATCTAATATAACAACTTTTAAGCAACTGTTTATGGGCAGCAAGGTTGCGACGGATAGGTCGGTTGGAATCGAATTGAATGGCATGATTTGCATCGGTGATCGTTACTCGAACACAGTTCCACGGACGGCGTGTTTTGTATTAAATGTTGTCACATTTGCAAGGACTTCAAGGTTTTTTAAATATTTCTCCAACTCCTATGAAATGCCTTTTGTTTGCTGCTACTTTAGTTGCCAAGACAACCGAACACTTAACTCTCCATTCTGTCTGCTCCGAAATGACTCAATGCGTTTAGTCATTCACGCATTGTATGTGTACCATGGGGTCTTCCCTTCCTCTTAGTGGTAATATACACCAATAATCTGTAATGAAATCACTCACTTACAGCTTTGGCTGCTATCAAGCCCCAACCAAACATGTTAGAAATCTCCTTCAGGCTCGTGTGATGCTTTTTTTATTGGATTTCTTTAATCTGGTAGAGCTCTGCTAGGAACATGGCTATTGAGTTCATGTTTTATCTCATTGTGCAATCAGCAACACGGTTTAGACTCCGACAGCCAAGTATTTGCCATATTTCGCCATTGGTTAGAAGGAAGATTCGAATGGCAACCGACTGTTGCGGTTGGCCTTGTAGCTGACGGACAGGCTTGAGAAAAGGGGTGTGATTTCACATGCTTTGAGCTTCCAGAGCAAGCGCTTGTCTGTTGAATCACGATGAACAATATTTCATGGCTCCAAATCTAATTAAAATGATTTCTGAGCTCATCCACACAATGCTATAATAAGATTAGATCCAAGAAAGAACAAGCGCTTTGTTGTAACACACAATGTTCTCAAGTAATTTTTAGATTTCCTCTTGCTTGTTTAAGCAAAGTGATTGTGGACAAAAACCTTTGTTGCCTTTGTAGTTGTTTAGTTGGTTTTTGGGAGAGATGAGAAGTTTCCTTCCATTTATCCTTCTTTTCTTGTTGCAGTAAGTTTACAGTCGAGGTTTTCTGTAGTTTTAAAGTGCCGTCCTCAGCATTGGTCTCAGACTGTTTTCTAGTGCATGAAGGTGGAGTTGTCTCAATGGTTCACATGTGGCTGATTAGGACCAGACTGTTTTTATTGGAGCTGGGTGGCTACTAAAATGCTCCTCCTCAAGAGGAGCCTCATGCCAGGTGTGCAGGGCCTATTTGCATTTCTATATCAGTTTTTTTAACCAGATATGCTTTGATAAACTTTTTTTTATAAACATATTGCAATTTCAGAGACTTCAGACAACCCTGACATTGTTGTTTGCTTCAGATGACTTGTAGACATTTTCCAAAAATGTACACTACCGTTCAAAAAACGTTTTTTTTGTAATATTGTTTACAATTTTTATTTTTTATTAAATAAATACAGCCTTGGCCAGCATGACAGATTACTTTGAATGCATTAAAAAACATGCTGAATGTTTGAACAGTAGTGTTTCCTTTCCTTTTTTTAAATCCATTGTTTATTAACCCTCATTCAGTCAAAATTAAATGGAGCTCTTCTTGAATTTTTGAAGGTGCTTTTTAGCTAGCTCATGTTCTATTTATGATTGGAACACTTCTGAAAAATCAGAAAAGACATGCAACCAACGGTCTCAAAACAGGATCCACTCTGTTGTTTTATAATTAAAAAGATCGCTATCATTTGCATCTGAACCAGCTGGAAATTCGAATGCTTTGAACATGTTATGAAGTCGTACCAGTGGAAATGACACAATAGCACTTTGTTTCATTATATGAAAGATCTGAGGTAGTGTCTAGCTTCTCGCAAGGAGTTTTGCACGTTATATTCTAAATAATCAGCTGATTGTTTTTTTTCTGAAAAATACACCCCAGTGCTTCAAAGCTTTTAGTGGCATAGGGTCAAAAGTCTGATGTGTTTTTGATGGTTTGGCAACAGTTCAAGAGCAGAGCAGATCATTTGACTCGACTGTTTGAAGGGAATGTTCTTGACGGCTCAAAGAGCACAGTGCTTTACTGAGGTCTTCTCAGATAGGTGACTAGCAACTATAACAGAAGTATAATAAAAGGGCTACCTGAGTATAGGAAAGAAAATATCGGCCCGTCTGTGTGAGACACGTGACTGGTGACGATCATAAGTTATTGCTCCCCACAATAGCCACACCATATTCCTCAAACTGGGCTATGACGCGAGTTAAAAATGTCCCTGTCTGCTTGTTTTTTAGTGTCTTAGCATTTTCCATTTGGCCTGATCCTCTCTTCTTTGTAAACTTCTTCTTTCACACCCGTCTCATAATGCTTGGAGAGACTATTTGCGAAAGAGCCAAATGAAGTTGGGAGATGCACGAAGTGTTAAGGCTCACTTCTGCTATTGAGACTAATTCATCTCATGTGATTTCTTACATGGAGCTCGTCTGGATTATACATGCTTATGTAAATTTGTATTTTTAAAGTCAGTTTCAGTTTAAAATGTTATTAAAATCACCCAATAACACTTACAAAATTCACTTTTAAAGAATATTCATGTTCGATCAATTAAAACTAATCAAATGCTCTTGAAAATCAGAATTTTCCTCCCCCTTTGTTTAGTAGAAAAATCATTGTTCATATAACTTAAACCTACTGGCTAA